>NW_021822911.1:13614902-13621788 GCF_901001165.1 Salmo trutta | reverse complement strand
TACCATACTACCCATACCACTACTACCACCACCACCATCACTAAACTGCTATCATTACCACCCATACCACTACTACTACCACCATCACTAAACTGCTATCATTACCATTACTACCCATACCACTACTACTACTACCATCACTAAACTGCTATCATTACCCATTACTACCCATACCACTACTACTACTACTACTACCACCATCACTAAACTGCTATCATTACCATTACTACCCATACCACTACTACCACCACCACCATCACTAAACTGTTATCATTACCATTACTACCCATACCACTACTACCACCACCACCACCATCACTAAACTGTTATCATTACCATTACTACCCATACCACCACTACTACCACCACCATCACTAAACTGTTATCATTACCATTACTACCCATACCACTACTACCACCACCACCATCACTAAACTGTTATCATTACCATTACTACCCATACCACCACTACTACCACCACCACCATCACTAAACTGTTATCATTACCATTACTACCCATACCACTACTACCACCACCACCACCATCACTAAACTGCTATCATTACCATTACTACCCATACCACCACTACTACCACCACCATCACTAAACTGTTATCATTACCATTACTACCCATACCACTACTACTACTACTACCACCACTAAACTGCTTTCATTACCATTACTACCCATACCACTACTACTACCATCACCACCACTAAACTGCTATCATTACCATTACTACCCATACCACTACTACTACCATCACCACCACTAAACTGCTATCATTACCATTACCACCCATACCACTACTACTACTACCACCATCACTAAACTGTTATCATTACCATTACTACCCATACCACTACTACCACCACCACCATCACTAAACTGTTATCATTACCATTACTACCCATACCACTACTACCACCACCACCATCACTAAACTGTTATCATTACCATTACTACCCATACCACCACTACTACCACCACCACCATCACTAAACTGTTATCATTACCATTACTACCCATACCACTACTATTTGGAATGATAAACAACAATAATAATAGAAATAACAATAACAGTAATAACAATAATAGTAATAATAAGTAAGTTACTGTTTACTATGCAGATGTTATTATTCAGTGTCCCTCAGGCTGTGGCAGGCAAATACATATTTGGCTGCAAGAGGAGCCATTGCTCCTTCGCCCATGAGTATTCTTAGTTTTTCCTCTGGGTTTAATAAGTTCAAATTTGGAATAAATGTAGTCATTTCTGTGAATAAGGAATCTCTTTGTGAGGAATATTTATCACAGTAAAGGAGAAAGTGCATCTCTGTCTCTACCTCCCCTGTCGTGCAGTGACCACATACACGCTCCTGTTTGGGTAGCCATGTCTTTTTATGTCTGCCGGTTTCTATTGCCAATCGGTGGTCACTCAGCCTGTACTTGGTAAGGATCTGTCTCTGCTTCGTATCTCTGACAGAGTAGAGATAATCAGCCAATTCATATTCTCTGTTTAGGGTCAGATAGCAATTTAGTCGGCTTTGGGATTTTGTTTCGTTTTTCCAATGTTGTAAATATGAGTCCTTTGATTGGTTCATGATTTTGTTTATTTGAATTCTTTCTTTTGAAGCAGTGCTGGTGTCAGCTTGGTTGGTGAGGTCCAACACCAGCTGACTGAGAGGGCTCGTTTCTGGGCTCAGCTCTTGGGTTTGGAGTGCTTTAAATTGTAGACTTGAATTTGGACTTGAATTTAGATGTAGCCAAAATTTTAAAGATCTTTTCTGTATTTTCATTATTATTGGAAAGCGGCCCAATTCTGCCCTACATGCATTAGTTGGTGTATTTCTCTGGACTTGTAGGATTTTCCGACAGAATTCTGCATGTAGGGCTTCAATTGGATGTTTGTCCCACATTTTAAAGTCCAGTTTATTGAGTGGCCCCCAAACCTCACTTCCGTAAAGAGCTATTGGTAGGATTACACTGTCAAATATTTTGGTCCAAATTCTAATTGGGATGTTGATTTTGAATAATTTCATTTTATTGCATACAATGTTCTGCGGGCTTTTTCTTTGAGTGTATTCACTGCCATATTAAAGTTTCCCGATGCAGATATGGTCAGACCAAGGTAGGTGTAATTTTTAGTGTGTTCAATGATGGTGTTGTTCAGGGTGAATTTATATTTGTGTTTCTGACATCTGGTTTTCTTTTGGAAATCATGATTTTCGTTTTTTGGAAATTTACTGCCAGGGCCCAATTATGGCAATATTGCTCTAGAATATTAATGTTCTGTTGAAGACCTTCTTTGGTTGGTGATAGAAGTACCAAGTCATCAGCATATAGCAGGTATTTTACCTCTGTGTCAAATAGTGTGAGTCCTGGTGCTGGAGAATGGTCCAACATGTCTGCTAATTCATTGATATAAATGTTGAAAAGGTTTGGACTCAAACTGCAGCCTTGTCTCACACCTCGACATTGTGAAAATAATTCTGTTCTTTGGTTTTTGATTTTTATTGCACATTTATTTTCTGTGTACATACATTTTATTAAATCATACACCTTACCACCAAGCCCACTTTGGAGAATTTTGTAGAATAGCCCTTCATGCCAAATAGAATCAAATGCTTTTTTAAAGTCAATAAAGCAAGCAAAGAATTTGCCCTCTTTTTTTTGGTGGACGTGTTTATTGATTAGCGTGTGTAAGGTGTATATATGGTCAGTAGTGCGATGGTTAGGTGTATATATGGTCAGTAGTGCGATGGTTAGGGAGAAAGCCAATTTGACATTTACTTATGACATTTTTTTCTTGAAGAAAGGTTTGAATTCTTGAATTCAAAATGCTACACAAAACCTTTCCCAAGTTACTGTTTACGCAAATTCCCCTGTAATTATTGGGGTCTGATTTGTCTCCACTTTTGTGGATAGGGGAGATGAGCCCCTGGTTCCAGACATCAGGGAAGCAGCCAGAAGTTAAAACCATGTTGAACAATTTAAGCACAGCATTTTGCAACTCAGGTGTGCTGTTTTTCAGCATTTCATTTCTGATGTTGTCTAGACCACAAGCCTTCTTTGATTTAATAGATTTGAGCTTTTCATTTAGTTCTTGTTGGGTTATTGGGTAATCTAATGGATTTTGGTTGTGTTTAATGACTGATTCAAGGATGTTCAATTTTTCTTTCATTTCTAATTGGTTCTGTTGTAAGTCTTTTTGTGGGATGTTTTTGTATATATTATCAAAATACGTTTTCCAAATTCCTACATCTTGTATGGCTAATTCCTGCGGCTTTGTTGTGCTTAAATTGTTCCACATGTCCCAGAACTGATATTGGTCAATTGCGTTTTCAATTTCATCAAGTGTCTTGTTGGTATAATTCAATTTCTTGCGTTTCAGTGTTTGTTTATACTGTTTCAGAGTTTCAAAATATTCATATCGTAGCTCTGGGTTGTTTTGCTGCTTATGTTTTTCATTTGACATTTGTCTTAGGTGTTTTCTAATTGTTTTACATTCATTATCAAACCATTTATCAGAAACATTTTTTTTTTTTGTTTCTGATGTTGCATTTCTTTGATTTTCTCAAATTTGCTTTCGATGCTGCTTTTTGGAATATGCAGTCGATGTTTTGAGAAGCCGAATTGACACTATCTTTATTGTTTTGGTATTGTGAGTTATTGAAAAACTTTATAGAGTTCATCATTTCATTTGAGTTCAACGTTTCAATGAATCTCTCTGCACTGTTTGGAGCCCATCTGTACGATGGGTTTATGTTGTAGAGTTTATTGGGCTGTTTTTTTGAAGGAGTTTTGCCGGTTAATTTCTTCAGAAACACGTTGATCTGACTGTGATCTGACAATGGTGTCTGTGGTCTGACAGTGAATGCAGTAATGGAGGAGGGGTCATTGTCAGTGATGGCATAATCGACTACACTTGTCCCAAGAGCTGAGCAGTAAGTAAACTGACCTAAAGAGTCCCCTCTGATTCTACCATTAAGCATGTACAGGCCTAAGGCTCGACAGAGATGCACTAACTCCTTCCCCTTTTTGTTCAGTATTTGGTCAGGACTGTTTCTATTATTTATAATAGGGCTACTGTACAAGGAGGGGTGTCCAAATATGTGGTGGTTACCTCCCTCATCAGTGTAGTCAGGCTCAGAACCTGTTCTTGCATTGAAATCTCCACAAAGAAGCACTTTATCCTCTGCCTGAAATGTAATGATTTCTGTATGGAAAAACTGATCATCATAATATGGTGAATCTGAAGGAGGAGCATAAGCTGCACATATGTATACATCATTGTCACAGTAGATTGTACCTTTGTTAAGTTTTAGCCAAATGTGACTGGTACCTTTTTTCATTTCATTCAGTGCTAAGTCCTGCTTATGCCAAATGATGATTCCACCTGAGTCTCGGCCCCGTTTAACATTTTTATGTTTGATTGATGGTAGTAAACTTTCTCTATAGCCTGAGGGACACTGAGTATCTATGTCTCCACGACACCATGTTTCCAGTAGGATTATGATGTCGTGTCCCTTGATGTTTTTAATCAATTCTGGATTTGTTGTTTTATAACCAAAATGTGAAGAGTATAGGCCCTGGATATTCCAAGAGCTGATAGTTAATGATCTCATTTATAATAAGTGATATTCACTGGTTTGAGTAAAGTACATTGAAAAAAACCAAAATAATAATAATATACATACATACATACATACATACATACATACATACATACATACATACATACATACATACATACATACATACATACATACATACATACATACATACATACATACATACATACATACATACATACATACATACATACATACATACATACAAACATACATACATACATTACTATAATACCGGTGCCAATAAAATTAAGAATAGTTGTAAACAAATGAATAAGAATGGAATAAGATTGCATGAAAAATAAGTACAATGCAATCTGCAATCCTGTGTGTGTGTGTGTGTGTGTGTGAATTAAAGAGTCTGTCTAGCTCAGTAGTCTGCATATTACTTGCAGTAGTTGGCGCACCTCTCCTATCTCTGATTGTTCTAGGGGTCTTTTGCCAGAGGTTACCTCAGCATATGTAGGCTGATGATCTGAATGATACATGGTGTGGACTGCATCATGTGGTGTACTTCTCTGAAGGACAGTGTTCTGTCCGACCCTGGAGTAGTGATCAGAGCTGTGTTGTGATGGGCCAGGTCTAGTAGAGCTGTGTTGTGATGGGCCAGGTCTAGTAGAGCTGTGTTGTGATGGGCCAGGTCTAGTAGAGCTGTGTTGTGATGGGCCTGGTCTACTAGAGCTGTGTTGTGATGGGACGGGTCTAGTCGTGCTGTCCTGAGGCGGGTCCGGTCTGGTAAATCTGTGCTGTGTTTGGCCTGGTCTAGTAGAGCTGTGTTGTGATGGGCCTGGTCTAGTAGAGCTGTGTTGTGATGGGTGAGGTCTAGTAGAGCTGTGTTGTGATGGGCCTGGTCTAGTAGAGCTGTGTTGTGATGGGCCTGGTCTAGTAGAGCTGTGTTGTGATGGGCCAGGTCTAGTAGAGCTGTGTTGTGATGGGCCTGGTCTAGTAGAGCTGTGTTGTGATGGGCCAGGTCCAGTAGAGCTGTGTTGTGATGGACCAGGTCTAGTAGAGCTGTGTTGTGATGGGCCTGGTCTAGTAGAGCTGTGTTGTGATGGGCCAGGTCTAGTAGAGCTGTGTTGTGATGGGCCTGGTCTAGTAGAGCTGTGTTGTGATGGGTGAGGTATAGTAGAGCTGTGTTGTGATGGGCCAGGTCCAGTAGAGCTGTGTTGTGATGGGCCAGGTCCAGTAGAGCTGTGTTGTGATGGGCCAGGTCCAGTAGAGCTGTCTTGTGATGGGCCTGGTCTAGTAGAGCTGTGTTGTGATGGGCCTGGTCTACTAGAGCTGTGTTGTGATGGGCCTGGTCTAGTCGTGCTGTCCTGAGGCGGGTCCGGTCTGGTAAATCTGTGCTGTGTTTGGCCTGGTCTAGTAGAGCTGTGCTGTAATAAGCCGTGTCTGGCTCTTTTCTCCTGGGGATGGTGGAGGTACTGTTGTTTCAGAAGGTGGGGCGGGGGACCTCTGTTGCTGGGGTGATGGGTGTGTGGGTCCCTGCCAAGTGTTGCATCTTTTAGGTCCTTGGCAAAGGTTCTGATACTGACCTGATCAAGATGTACATTATCATATAAGTGTTGACATGTCAGAGTGGGGTGGTGAGCCGTTCTGACGTTGAGCAGTGAGGCACAGTCCATAGTGATCTGTTGATTTATTTTGTTGATCAACTGTCCTGGGAAGTCTTTTCTTGGTAGGAGGGTGGACACAACTATATTGGTTGTTGGGAACCGAGCCTGTGCCCGTTCTGCCACTCTTCTCACTGCCCCAGATACATTTTCACCTTTGGCATGAAGGTCGTTTGTGCCAGTGTGGATGATGATGTTGTCGGGGGTGTCAATCCTGGTCTGACTGAGTAGCTGCATTGCGCTGTCAGTTGTAGGACACCAGAACTTATACACCTGGTGTCTAGGGAATAATCTTTCCTGGACTAAGAACTTCCCATTTGAATCAATAAGGATTGCAGTTGTGGGTGATTGTCTGGGCGGAGCAGACTGGGAGACTGGTATTCTGATCTGGGCTAGAGCAGACAGGGTGGCTGGTAGGTTGACCTGGGCTTGAGCACACTGTGCTGGAGCAGACTGGGAAGCAGGTAGGCTGACATGGGCTAGAGCAGACTGGGACGCTGGTTGGCTGATCTGGGCTGGAGCAGACTGGTAGGCTGGTACAGTGTCATCAGGCTGTGTGGTGGAGGCCATGCTGGTCTCAGGTTCTGCTTGTGTTATGCCAAGCTGGTCGACATGTTCTCTAGATGCAGAGGACATAATGA
>NW_021822911.1:13459902-13609902 GCF_901001165.1 Salmo trutta | reverse complement strand
TACAATGTACATTTCCATGAATCATGATGTCTGGCGTTGATGTATATTGGTTGTCATTCAGAACCATTGATATGTTTTCTCAGTTGGTTCTCTGTCTCTATGTAATTCTCCTCAGTATCATTGATCAGCTCGGCCCTAATTGATGTGTTCTCTGTCACCTGGAGCTGCATGGAAAATGGTCCAGGAACCAAAGGACAGTTCAGGATTAGTCAGTCCACTACAAGCTGGAATCACTTACTTTCTACTAAACTATATGGACTGGTTTCCCAGACACAGATTAATCCTAGTCCTTGACTAAAAAGCGTGTTCAATGTAGATGTCCAGGAAACCGTCCCTAAATGTGTCATCTTTCATCCTCCCATACTGCTCAGTCCAGCAACATTAAACCTGTCCAGCAGGAGGTGCTATTGACCAAACAATAAAACCAGCAGATATCTGGACTTGCCACTCAGTATATCAGTAATGTTCAGAATAGTACTTTAATATCATTGGAGATTGATGGTCTTTTTAATCCACTATCCAGAGTCAGGAACAGATGAAGTTAGGTCTGCTACTGTTCAGTGATTAAATATGATTTATGGTGATGGGAAATAAAAAAATCCAACACTAAACTTCATCTAGTAATAGTTTTCCTTTGTTATTTATTCCAAGGTGTGTCTTTAAGTTGTAAATGGATTGTGTGGAGGTGAGCTAGTGGTGTGGCTGATAGAACAGAATGAAAAGGGAGGAGGAGGAAGAGGGGAGGAGTGAAGGGCTGTTCAAGAAACCAGATGAGGAAGAGAAAGATGTTCAGGGGAATTACTGGTCTCTGTTCCAAATGGTTCCCTATTCCCTACGTAGTGCACTACGGTGCTTCTGACCAGGTCTAAAGTAGTGTTCTACGTAGGGAATAGGGGGTAGATTTATTACAATATCATGCTTTAGTGTTTGGCACAAAACAATATTAGATCTCCACCCACCCACACATTGTTATGTTGTCAGGTTGTTCCTCTGTGTTCCTGATTGAAAATCCATTAACAAGGAATCACAAACTAATGATATTCCAGTTGTGTTTAGACATCTTCATGTCTGACGTCCCCCAGTTCTGTTCAGACCTGTTGAACTGGGTCACATTGTAAATGGTGACTGGTATTGATAGTCCATACTGGACCTAACTGTGGTTAACCAGACTGGAGGGGTTCTGATCACATATTCCCTCATCTACACAACTTCACCTGATGGTTGGTTGGTGTCTGTCTGTCTGTCTGTCTGTCTGTCTGTCTGTCTGTCTGTCTGTCTGTCTGTCTGTCTGTCTGTCTGTCAACACCTCCTAACCCTAACCTGTCTGTCTGTCTGTCTGTCTGTCTGTCTGTCTGTCTGTCTGTCTGTCTGTCTGTCTGTCTGTCTGTCTGTCTGTCTGTCTGTCAACACCTCCTAACCCTAACCTGTCTGTCTGTCTGTCTGTCTGTCTGTCTGTCTGTCTGTCTGTCTGTCTGTCTGTCTGTCTGTCTGTCTGCCTGTCTGCCTGCCTGCCTGCCTGTCTGTCTGTATAGAAATCAACAACCTCAATATGGTTTAATTCCTGTAGTTATCAGAACACATGGGGGTGTGTCCCAATTATCTCTCCTTTCTAAGTGTGAACTTGTCCACTTCCCTTCATGGATTTAACAGGAAATGACTGGTATATGTAAACTCCCTCTACCCCATGCCAACACCAATCCAATGCTTTACCATTTGTGAGGAGTAGAGAAGCAATGCTACACTTCACAACTCTTAGTACAAACTCATCATTTAGCATATTTTCAATAGGTTCAATACACACAATCACAGTAACTTTCCACCAAAACCTCATCAGTGTTTCATCTAGAAATACCTTCCATATAAAGTCATTGTCTTTCACAGTGAAATGTTCACAATACTTTCATATGATTCTCTTGTTATCTAAATACACCTGACCATCACTTAATCCAACTGAGCTTAATGATGAATCACTAAACCTATAGATGTTAAACTGGTCTGTCTGCTATAGAAGGATGTAGAGACCCTACAGTAATAAAATGTGTTTAAAGTAGAAACATGTCGATGACATGTATGATACATGATAACATACATCATCAATACTGGTTATTGATCATTGATTCACATTGTGGAACCACAACTGGTCACCAAATAAAAGGGGGGGTGAACACTTCCAATGTCTTTCAACATGGAGCAGACAGACAGCAAGGGAGAGGACGAAATCAGAGCTGGTGGACAAGGAGCCCTCAGAGAGGTGGACAAGGAGCCCTCAGAGAGGAGGACAAGGAGCCCTCAGAGAGGTGGACAAGGAGCCCTCAGAGAGGTGGTGGACAAGGAGCCCTCAGAGAGGTGGACAAGGAGCCCTCAGAGAGGTGGACAAGGAGCCCTCAGAGAGGTGGTGGACAAGGAGCCCTCAGAGAGGTGGTGGACAAGGAGCCCTCAGAGAGGTGGACAAGGAGCCCTCAGAGAGGTGGACAAGGAGCCCTCAGAGAGGTGGACAAGGAGCCCTCAGAGAGGTGGACAAGGAGCCCTCAGAGAGGTGGACAAGGAGCCCTCAGAGAGGTGGTGGACAAGGAGCCCTCAGAGAGGTGGTGGACAAGGAGCCCTCAGAGAGGTGGTGGACAAGGAGCCCTCAGAGAGGTGGTGGACAAGGAGCCCTCAGAGAGGTGGACAAGGAGCCCTCAGAGAGGTGGACAAGGAGCCCTCAGAGAGGTGGACAAGGAGCCCTCAGAGAGGAGGTGGACAAGGAGCCCTCAGAGAGGTGGTGGACAAGGAGCCCTCAGAGAGGTGGTGGACAAGGAGCCCTCAGAGAGGTGGTGGACAACACTTTTTCAACATTTCAAGATAGCAGTTAGTTCAGTTTGATCTTATTAAAGACAGCTGTATCATTTTTTTATTCATTTTGACATATTTTTTGGGACCACTTTTTTTGCTCTGTTTGAAGGCTGTCAGCTTCTTGTCAGAAGGAGAATCACTTAGCCTTTCAACTAATTTTCAAATGATAGGATGCCTATTTAAAAACACCTTTTCAACATTTCAAGATAGCAGTTAGTTCAGTTTGATTTTATTAAAGACAGCTGTATCATTTTTTTATTCATTGTGACATATTTTTTGGGACCACTTTTTTTTGCTCTGTTTGAAGGCTACAATATGTCAAAATGAATAAAAAAATGATACAGCTGTCTTTAATAAGATCAAACTGAACTAACTGCTATCTTCTGCCCCAGCGTGAGTTCCTAATATCTCTATCGGTCGCCCTAGCGTGAGTTCCTAATATCTCTATCGGTCGCCCCAGCGTGAGTTCCTAATATCTCTATCGGTCGCCCCAGCGTGAGTTCCTAATATCTCTATCGGTCGCCCCAGCGTGAGTTCCTAATATCTCTATCGGTCGCCCCAGCGTGAGTTCCTAATATCTCTATCGGTCGCCCCAGCGTGAGTTCCTAATATCTCTATCGGTCGCCCCAGCGTGAGTTCCTAATATCTCTATCGGTCGCCCCAGCGTGAGTTCCTAATATCTCTATCTGTCGCCCCAGCGTGAGTTCCTAATATCTCTATCGGTCGCCCAGCGTGAGTTCCTAATATCTCTATCGGTCGCCCCAGCGTGAGTTCCTAATATCTCTATCGGTCGCCCCAGCGTGAGTTCCTAATATCTCTATCGGTCGCCCCAGCGTGAGTTCCTAATACTCTATCGGTCGCCCCAGCGTGAGTTCCAATATCTCTATCGGTCGCCCCAGCGTGAGTTCCTAATATCTCTATCGGTCGCCCCAGCGTGAGTTCCTAATATCTCTATCGGTCGCCCCAGCGTGAGTTCCTAATATCTCTATCGGTCGCCCCAGCGTGAGTTCCTAATATCTCTATCGGTCGCCCCAGCGTGAGTTCCTAATATCTCTATCGGTCGCCCCAGCGTGAGTTCCTAATATCTCTATCGGTCGCCCCAGCGTGAGTTCCTAATATCTCTATCGGTCGCCCCAGCGTGAGTTCCTAATATCTCTATCGGTCGCCCCAGCGTGAGTTCCTAATATCTCTATCGGTCGCCCCAGCGTGAGTTCCTAATATCTCTATCGGTCGCCCCAGCGTGAGTTCCTAATATCTCTATCGGTCGCCCCAGCGTGAGTTCCTAATATCTCTATCGGTCGCCCCAGCGTGAGTTCCTAATATCTCTATCGGTCGCCCCAGCGTGAGTTCCTAATATCTCTATCGGTCGCCCCAGCGTGAGTTCCTAATATCTCTATCGGTCGCCCCAGCGTGAGTTCCTAATATCTCTATCGGTCGCCCCAGCGTGAGTTCCTAATATCTCTATCGGTCGCCCCAGCGTGAGTTCCTAATATCTCTATCGGTCGCCCCAGCGTGAGTTCCTAATATCTCTATCGGTCGCCCCAGCGTGAGTTCCTAATATCTCTATCGGTCGCCCCAGCGTGAGTTCCTAATATCTCTATCGGTCGCCCCAGCGTGAGTTCCTAATATCTCTATCGGTCGCCCCAGCGTGAGTTCCTAATATCTCTATCGGTCGCCCCAGCGTGAGTTCCTAATATCTCTATCGGTCGCCCCAGCGTGAGTTCCTAATATCTCTATCGGTCGCCCCAGCGTGAGTTCCTAATATCTCTATCGGTCGCCCCAGCGTGAGTTCCTAATATCTCTATCGGTCGCCCCAGCGTGAGTTCCTAATATCTCTATCGGTCGCCCCAGCGTGAGTTCCTAATATCTCTATCGGTCGCCCCAGCGTGAGTTCCTAATATCTCTATCGGTCGCCCCAGCGTGAGTTCCTAATATCTCTATCGGTCGCCCCAGCGTGAGTTCCTAATATCTCTATCGGTCGCCCCAGCGTGAGTTCCTAATATCTCTATCGGTCGCCCCAGCGTGAGTTCCTAATATCTCTATCGGTCGCCCCAGCGTGAGTTCCTAATATCTCTATCGGTCGCCCCAGCGTGAGTTCCTAATATCTCTATCGGTCGCCCCAGCGTGAGTTCCTAATATCTCTATCGGTCGCCCCAGCGTGAGTTCCTAATATCTCTATCGGTCGCCCCAGCGTGAGTTCCTAATATCTCTATCGGTCGCCCCAGCGTGAGTTCCTAATATCTCTATCGGTCGCCCCAGCGTGAGTTCCTAATATCTCTATCGGTCGCCCCAGCGTGAGTTCCTAATATCTCTATCGGTCGCCCCAGCGTGAGTTCCTAATATCTCTATCGGTCGCCCCAGCGTGAGTTCCTAATATCTCTATCGGTCGCCCCAGCGTGAGTTCCTAATATCTCTATCGGTCGCCCCAGCGTGAGTTCCTAATATCTCTATCGGTCGCCCCAGCGTGAGTTCCTAATATCTCTATCGGTCGCCCCAGCGTGAGTTCCTAATATCTCTATCGGTCGCCCCAGCGTGAGTTCCTAATATCTCTATCGGTCGCCCCAGCGTGAGTTCCTAATATCTCTATCGGTCGCCCCAGCGTGAGTTCCTAATATCTCTATCGGTCGCCCCAGCGTGAGTTCCTAATATCTCTATCGGTCGCCCCAGCGTGAGTTCCTAATATCTCTATCGGTCGCCCCAGCGTGAGTTTTTTATACTCGTGATGTTAGAATGTTCTCTCCATTCCAGAATGTGATTGTTACGTAACAGTGCATTTAATCCGCACTGCCCTCAAACCAAAGCACGCAGACTGTTTTTATTTATAGGCTGTTTTCAAACTTCAATTTCAAATGATTTTCTAACAAGTTTTTATTTTCTAAGAACAGTTTGAATTGAGGTGTGTTCCGCCTCCTCATTTATTCACATAAAAATAGTCTTTTTTTTTTTACTTTTGCGGACAATTGAATTTTTGGGACATTTCTGACCGGGACAAAATTCCCCAAGCACTTTCCAATTGTTTGTGCAGTTCAAATCTGCAGATATTTGCTCATCTCCCGTCAGAACAGGATCTGCACACGTGTTCACATTTTCCATCTGTTGCCCTCATTGTTTTCCTTACTAATAATAACTTTGGAAATGTGTGCGTTTCTGTCAAAGTAAGTGCATTATTACGTTGTAATAGTTTCTGTATGTCGTTTCTATTGTAGCATAATAAATTTGTGTATATTCTTTATAACCGCGGACACGTGAGGTAACGTTACTCATTTTTTAACCTTTATGGTGTTATATTCAATCGTGCTTAGGTAGCTAGCTACATTTTTCTATCAGCTCTGTAAAACAATGCTAATTGCGTCAGAGAAGTATTATCTTGTGTTGTATTTTGAAGCTACATGGCCTTATGTACATGGCCTGGCATGATGACTCCTTGCTGTCCCCAGTCCACCTGGCCATGCTGCTGCTCCAGTTTCAACTGTTCTGCCTGCGGCTACGGAACCCTGACCTGTTCACCGGACGTGCTTGTTGCACCCTCGACAATTACTATGATTATTATTATTTGACCATGCTGGTCATTTACGAACATTTTAACATCTTGACCATGTTCTGTTATAATATCCACCCGGCACAGCCAGAAGAGGACTGGCCACCCCTCATAGCCTGGTTCCTCTCTAGGTTTCTTCCTAGGTTTTTGGCCTTTCTCAGGAGTTTTTCCTAGGGAGTTTTTCCCAGCCACCGTGCTTCTTTCACATGCATTGCTTGCTGTTTGGGGTTTTAGGCTGGGTTTCTGTACAGCACTTTGAGATTTCAGCTGATGTACGAAGGGCTATATAAATACATTTGATTTGATTTGATTTATGACTCCCTAGTGGCGCAGCGGTCAAAGGCATTGCACATCAGTGCTAGAGACGTCACTACAGACTCCCTGGTTCAAATCCAGGCTGTATCACAACTGGCTGTGATTGGGAGTCCCATAGGGCAGCGCACATTTGGCCCAGCGTTGTCCGAGTTTTGCCGTTGTAGGCCATCATAGGTAAATAATAATTTGTTGTTAAATGACTTGCCTAGTTAAATAAAATAAAACATATGACCATGGTTTGTTTATTTGGTCTATTCAGCATGGCTCTGTTCTGCCCTGCCTTGCCCCCTTGTGGAGCTCAAAAGTTACTTTCTTACTGTTAGAACTCAAATCTGGGATTTTGTCAATGGAATAAACTATTTTTATGTTATTTGTAATATTGTTTTATTGCTGTATCCTTATATTGTATTGTAATGAATAATTCCTCTTTATTCTGTACTTTAAGAAACCACAAACTGTATTTGCCAATATCATAACTGGAACTGGACATCTTTCCAGCTGAAGATTGAGGACAGCTTTTGTATGCTAACGTTCTCTCCTTAACAGTTTTACTGGATGGAAACACAGCAAGAAAACACACAGGCCAATATGTAATAGTCCTCGATGTTAGGATGAAACAGTCAGAGGTCACCAAGCGCAACATAGCTTCAGCATGTAAATCAGCTAGAAAGATGTGTCGGCATCGATTAATTGTCTCTGGCCCCCTCCCAGTTAGGGGGAGTGATGAGCTCTACAGCAGAGTCTCACAACTCAATCGCTGGATGAAAACTGTTTTCTGCCCCTCCCAAAAGATAGAATTTGTAGATAACTGGACCTCTTTCTGGGATTCACCCACAAACAGGACCAAGCCTGGCCTGCTGAGGAGTGACGGACTCCATCCTAGCTGGAGGGGTGCTCTCATCTTATCTACGAACATAGACAGGGCTCTAACTCCTCTAGCTCCACAATGAAATAGGGTGCAGGCCAGGCAACAGGCTGTTAGCCAGCCTGCCAGCTTAGTGGAGTCTGCCACTAGCACAGTTAGCGTAGTCAGCTCAGCTTTCCCCATTGAGACCGTGTCTGTGCCTCGATCTAGGTTGGGCAAAATTAAAAATGGCGGTGTTCGCTTCAGTAATCTTACTAGTATAAAGACCTCCTCCATTCCTGCCAGTATTGAAAGAGATTGTGATACTTCACATCTCAAAATTGGGTTACTTAATGTTAGATCCCTCACTTCCAAGGCAGTTATAGTCAATGAACTAATCACTGATCATAATCTTGATGTGATTGGCCTGACTGAAACATGGCTTAAGCCTGATGAATTTACTGTGCTAAATGAGGCCTCACCCCCTGGTTACACTAGTGACCATACCCCCCGTGCATCCGGCAAAGGCGGAGGTGTTGCTAACATTTACGATAGCAAATTTCAATTTACAAAAAAAAAAACAATGACGTTTTCGTCTTTTGAGCTTCTAGTCATGAAATCTATGCAGCCTACTCAATCACTTTTTATAGCTACTGTTTACAGGCCTCCTGGGCCATATGCAGTGTTCCTTACTGAGTTCCCTGAATTCCTATCGGATCTTGTAGTCATAGCAGATAATATTCTAATTTTTGGTGACTTTAACATTCACATGGAAAAGTCCACAGACCCACTCCAAAAGGCTTTCGGAGCCATCATCGACTCAGTGGGTTTTGTCCAACATGTCTCTGGACCTACTCACTGCCACAGTCATACTCTGGACCTAGTGTTGTCCCATGGAATAAATGTTGTGGATCTTAATGTTTTTCCTCATAATCCTGGATTATCGGACCACCATTTTATTGCGTTTACAATTGCAACAAATAATCTGCTCAGACCCCAACCAAGGAAGATTAAAAGTCGTGCTATAAATTCTCAGACAACCCAAAGATTCCTTGATGCCCTTCCAGACTCCCTCTGCCTACCCAAGGACGTCAGAGGACAAGAATCAGTTAACCATCTAACCGAGGAACTCAATTTAACCTTGCGCAATACCCTAGATGCAGTTGCACCCCTAAAAATTAAAAACATCTGTCATAAGAAACTAGCTCCCTGGTATACAGAAAATGCACGAGCTCTGAAGCAAGCTTCCAGAAAATTGGAACGGAAATGGCGCCACACTAAACTGGAAGTCTTCCGACTAGCTTGGAAAGACAGTACCGTGCAGTATCGAAGAGCCCTCACTGCTGCACGATCATCCTATTTTTCCAACTTAATTGAGGAAAATAAGAACAATCCGAAATTTCTTTTTGACACTGTCGCAAAGCTAACTAAAAAGCAGCATTCGCAAATGGAGGATGGCTTTCACTTCAGCAGTAATAAATTTATGAACTTCTTTGAGGAAAAGATCATGATCATTAGAAAGCAAATTACGGACTCCTCTTTAAATCTGGGTATTCCTCCAGGGCTCCATTGTCCTGAGTCTGCACAACTCTGCCAGGACCTAGGATCAAGGGAGATACTAAAGTGTTTTAGTACTATATCTCTTGACATAATGATGAAAATAATCATGGCCCCCAAACCCTCAAGCTGCATACTGGACCCTATTCCAACTAAACTACTGAAAGAGCTGCTTCCTGTGCTTGGCCCTCCTATGTTGAACATAATAAACGGCTCTCTATCCACCGGATGTGTACCAAGCTCACTAAAAGTGGCAGTAATAAAGCCTCTCTTGAAAAAGCCGAATCTTGACCCAGAAATTATAAAAAACTATCGGCCTATATCGAATCTTCCATTCCTCTCAAAAATTTTAGAAAAAGTTGTTGCGCAGCAACTCACTGCCTTCCTGAAGACAAACAATGTATACGAAACGCTTCAGTCTGGTTTTAGACCACATCATAGCACTGAGACTGCACTTGTGAAGGTGGTAAATGACCTTTTAATGACGTCAGACCGAGGCTCTGCATCTGTCCTCATGCTCCTAGATCTTAGTGCCGCTTTTGATACCATCGATCACCACATTCTTTTGGAGAGATTGGAAACCCAAATTGGTCTACATGGACAAGTTCTGGCCTGGTTTAGATCTTATCTGTCGGAAAGATATCAGTTTGTCTCTGTGAATGGTTCATCCTCTGACAAATCAATTGTAAATTTCGGTGTTCCTCAAGGTTCCGTTCTAGGACCACTATTGTTTTCACTATATATTTTACCTCTTGGGGATGTAATTCGAAAACATAATGTTAAATTTCACTGCTATGCAGATGACACACAGCTGTACATTTCAATGAAACATGGTGAAGCCCCAAAATTGCCCTCGCTAGAAGCCTGTGTTTCAGACATTAGGAAGTGGATGGCTGCAAATTTTCTACTTTTAAACTCGGACAAAACAGAGATGCTTGTCCTAGGTCCCAAGAAACAAAGAGATCTTCTGTTGAATCTGACAATTAATCTGGATGGTTGTACAGTCGTCTCAAATAAAACTGTGAAGGACCTCGGCGTTACTCTGGACCCTGATCTCTCTTTTGAAGAACATATCAAGACTGCTTCAAGGACAGCTTTTTTCCATCTACGTAACATTGCAAAAATCAGAAACTTTCTGTCCAAAAATGACGCAGAAAAATTAATCCATGCTTTTGTTACTTCTAGGCTCGACTACTGCAATGCTCTACTTTCCGGCTACCCGGATAAAGCACTAAACAAACTTCAGTTAGTGCTAAATATGGCTGCTAGAATCCTGACTAGAACCAAAAAGTTTGATCATATTACTCCAGTGCTAGCCTCCCTACACTGGCTTCCTGTTAAGGCAAGGGCTGATTTCAAGGTTTTACTGCTAACCTACAAAGCATTACATGGGCTTGCTCCTACCTATCTTTCCGATTTGGTCCTGCCGTACATACCTACACGTACGCTACGGTCACAAGACGCAGGCCTCCTAATTGTCCCTAGAATTTCTAAGCAAACGGCTGGAGGTAGGGCTTTCTCCTATAGAGCTCCATTTTTATGGAATGGTCTGCCTACCCATGTGAGAGACGCAGACTCAGTCTCAACCTTTAAGTCTTTACTGAAGACTTATCTCTTCAGTAGGTCCTATGATTAAGTATAGTCTGGCCCAGGAGTGTGAAGGTGAACGGAAAGGCTGGAGCAACGAACCACCCTTGCTGTCTCTGCCTTGTCGGTTTCCCTCTTCCCACTGGGATTCTCTGCCTCTAACCCTTTTACAGGGGCTGAGTCACTGACTTACTGGTGTTCTTCCATGCCGTCCATGGGAGGGGTGCGTCACTTGAGTAGGTTGAGCCACTGACGTGGTCTTCCTGTCTGGGTTGGCGCCCCCCCCTTGGGTTGTGCCGTGGCGGAGTTCTTTGTGGGCTATACTCGGCCTTGTCTTCGGACGGTAAGTTGGTGGTTGTAGATATCCCTCTAGTGGTGTGGGGGCTGTGCTTTGGCATAGTGGGTGGGGTTATATCCTGCCTGTTTGGCCCTGTCCGGGGGTATCATCGGATGGGGCCACAGTGTCTTCTGATCCCTCCTGTCTCAGCCTCCAGTATTTATGCTGCAGTAGTTTATGTGTCGGGGGGCTAGGGTCAGTCTTTTACATCTGGAGTATTCTCTTGTCTTATCCGGTGTCCTGTGTGAATGTAAATATGCTCTCTCTAATTCTCTCTTTCTCTCTTTCTTTCTTTCTCTCGGAGGACCTGAGCCCTAGGACCATGCCTCAGGACTACCTGGCATGATGACTCCTTGCTGTCCCCAGTCCACCTGGCCATGCTGCTGCTCCAGTTTCAACTGTTCTGCCTGCGGCTACGGAACCCTGACCTGTTCACCGGACGTGCTTGTTGCACCCTCGACAACTACTATGATTATTATTATTTGACCATGCTGGTCATTTACGAACATTTTAACATCTTGACCATGTTCTGTTATAATATCCACCCGGCACAGCCAGAAGAGGACTGGCCACCCCTCATAGCCTGGTTCCTCTCTAGGTTTCTTCCTAGGTTTTTGGCCTTTCTCAGGAGTTTTTCCTAGGGAGTTTTTCCTAGCCACCGTGCTTCTTTCACATGCATTGCTTGCTGTTTGGGGTTTTAGGCTGGGTTTCTGTACAGCACTTTGAGATTTCAGCTGATGTACGAAGGGCTATATAAATAAATTTGATTTGATTTGATTTTATATTTTATTGAAGTATTGGTAGTTGCTTCAACAACAACTTGTTTTACTAGAAGACCAAAAAAATGTAATATGCATAACCCATATTTAATATTCATGCAGTGACTGAATAACAACTGCATTTCCACCCCCACCTCTAAAGGCATAGTATCATGGCAGGTCACCTGTCAAGTCACCTGTCAGGTCAGTCAGTCACTTATTGCTGCAGATGTGCTCAATAATGCTTGAGCATGTGATACACCTCAAAGCATGGTGAAATACATAGAGGTGTATCACAAGCTAAACACATGTATTTTGTCATCTTCCTCTGCTTACTTCTCCTGGCGCCAGACAGGCAGACTTTGCAGTGCCTCCGTGTGCGACTACCTTGAGCAGCAGTTTGAGGGACTTTGCAGGGAAAATGCCGTGCAGTGAGG
Source organism: Salmo trutta (assembly GCF_901001165.1). NCBI lineage: Eukaryota > Metazoa > Chordata > Actinopteri > Salmoniformes > Salmonidae > Salmo > Salmo trutta. The sequence goes on along the minus strand of NW_021822911.1, from coordinate 13,597,697 downwards.
CGTAGGGGATTGTCTACAGCAGGGCGACCCCCCCAGTGGAGGGGCGCCTAAGGGTGTGGTGCTCCTCCAACAGCTCTCTCATGAGGTTCTCTCTGTATTTTTGGTAGGTAATTACTTTACCTATGAGGGAGTGGGGAGGATGATGAAAGTTAGAGGATGATGAGGCAGTGGGTAGGTTTGTGAGATATTGTCACTGTAATTGCATAATGGATTTGTATGTGAACTGTACATCCAATTACAAAGGGTGTGGTGCTCCTCCAATAGCTCTCTCATGAGGTTCTCTCTGTATTGAGCTAGGGCTGGGCGATATGGACCAAAAGTCATATCCCGATATATTTAGGCTGAATATCGATATAAGATATATATCCTGATATTTTTTCCGCAAAGTGAAAGCAAATGTTCAGTCAAAGTTAAAGCCAGATATGACATGTCTCAAGTAGTTTTATTGAAACCGGCTATTTCAGTGAACAGTTGAAAAATCAAATGAATAAATAATGATGATGATTTCTAATATTGTGTCTGGTTTCATCCATCAGATGTCTGTGATCTCACACTGGAATTGCATAATGGATTTGTATGTGAACTGTACATCCAATTACAAAAATACCTTGTTCAGTAATCATCTCACCTGTTAGTTGGCGGTGAACTATGCTAACACCTCCTAACGCCTGCCTGCCTTGCCTGCCTTGCCTGCCTGCCTTGCCTGCCTGCCTTGCCTGTCTTGCCTGCCTGCCTTGCCTGCCTTGCCTTGCCTGCCTGCCTGCCTGCCTGCCTGCTCGCTCAGTAACACCTCCTAACCCTAACCTGTCTGTCTGTAGGAGACTGGGAGTAGATCTGGGGGAGACTGACGTCTACCAGGATTCTAATGGAGGTGAGGAAGAGGAGGAGGATGATGATGGTGGTAGTGATGGTTCTGTGTGACCCCTGACCTGACCTCTTGTCTCCATAGAAACGCGTATCCAGATCCAGGAGTCGGTCAGAGAGGGAGACGTTTATACTGGATACACCGGATGTACACCGTTTAGTTTATACTGGATACACCGGGTGTACACCGTTTAGTTTACACTGGATACACCGGGTGTACACCGTTAGTTTATACTGAATACACCGGGTGTACACCGTTAGTTTATACTGAATACACCGGGTGTACACCGTTTAGTTTATACTGTATACACCGGGTGTACACCGTTTAGATTATACTGTATACACCGGGTGTACACCGTTTAGATTATACTGTATACACCGGGTGTACACCGTTTAGTTTATACTGTATACACCGGGTGTACACCGTTTAGTTTATACTGTTTTACTGTCACGTCCTGACCAATATAAGTTCTTATTTTCTATGGTAGAGTGAGACTGAGTGGTCAGGGCGTGACAGGGGGTGTTTTTTGTGTTTGTTCTATGTTCTCTATTTCTAAGCTTGAGTTCTATTTCTATGTTGAGTGTGTGTGTGTGTGTGTGTATCTGGTGTGTGTGTGTGTGTGTGTAGATCGGAGCATCTCTGTTTGCCAGCAGCGAGGGCTCTGGTCTGTTCATCGGTCTGGCTTGAACTGGTGCCGCCGGAGGAATCGCTGTAGCTGGCTTCGAGTGGAACGTAAGGACACACACACACAGGACCTTTTGGACTGCTTCTAGGACCTCTAAGTCCTGCCAGGTAGGGACAAGGTGCCTGGTCTTTTTGTCATTAGACAGGACTTTGGCCAGTGCTCCTTCCTGCTCCAGGACTCTCTCTATCATCTGCTGCCTTGATCCCCAGCGTGTGGCAGACTCGGTTATGAGTTGGTGACTTGGCAGACCCAGCTGAATCTGGACTTCAGCAAGATGTCTCCTTTTCTTCCAGCTGTACAAAAAACAGCTTACAATTCTCTTGCACAGAGAAATGGCCCGGTTGACGCGCTTGTCATTCATGCCATGTCCTGTCAGAATCATAAAAAAACTATTAAACAAATGTGCTTATGCGAGAAAATTTGACTCTGTTTTCACTTTAACACACTCATACAACTAAGTGCTTTCCAAAATCAAGCTTTATAAATATTCTACATTAATATTTTCTTGTTTCATAGTTTATTTTTTTTAATCAACGCCAGTCCTAATCATAAATATCAAATATTATATTCATTTATTTTCTGAATTTGAATCCTGTAAGTGATTTTTATGTATTATTATTTGTGTATAATTTATAAATGATGACTATACTGTATGTACATTTACTCATGTTTCGTTCTTGTTGTTGTTCTTAGTATTTATGCTTAGTATTTAATGCTACTTCATATTTCTACTCCACTAAAAACTCCACAATGTTTAGGCCTACCTACGTGTCAACATTAGTTTCTAGTTACTTTGCAGTTGGCTCTTTCAATCCAGAGAAAAAACTATAGTCTATCATAATAACTAAATATGTTACCTTGATGATATCAACAGGCTAACCAGCATTTTAAAGTCATAATTACCTCACCTTTACCAGCTGTAACATTAAAGTGGTAAACACATCAATGCATCACTAATTCGTATCCAATAACCTAATAAATATGGTTCTGAAATCTACCATCCTGTATTGGAAGTGATTTTACTTTTACCACTTTATGTTTTGTGTTTTATTAATCCATTTTTGGCCAAGACAGCAGCATAAAACAAAAAAAGTTGCAGACAAGACACAAAGGAAAATAATGAAAAACTAATATTTTAATCTACTTAATCAATTTTTGGCCAAGACAGCAGCATAAAACCCAAAAAAGTTGCAGACAAGACACAAAGGAAAAAAGAATGAAAAAGTAATATTGTAATCAGTAAAATGTGTGAATAGTCCTTAAAACACTGCACTCCCCAATAGCCAAGTGTAGTCTGACCGAAGCACTGCATCCTCAGCCGCTCGTTCAGCTCCACCGCTTTGACCACGTTGCTCCCGTTGTCGGTTGTTATAGCAACCGGATGCTTTTCTCGGGAGTTTCCCAGCTTGCGTCCTGCAAGGCCTCAGCTATATGCTCACCGGTGTGATCCTGGGGGGGAAATAACTTGTTTTGGAGACGACACGACGCTGTTTTCATCATCATCTCAGGCTCACATGTCCTGCTCGACCACATATCGCTGGTCAACGCAAAATGGGTCCCGTTAGCGAGCCGGTCAGCAAGGCTCTGCCTGACTTCAGTGGACATTTGTGGCAGTGCTTCTCGTGCAAAGTAGTTGGGAAGCTCATATCTCGGGTCCATAGTTTTCAGTAGCTTTTTGAATCCGACTTGTTCCACAGTTGCAACAGGGACCATATCTTTAGCAATGTGATAGGACACCGCTTTAGTTATAGTACACCACTTGCCAATTTTCTTTTCATTAGGCACCACACTGCGGGAAAATGAAGTTTGCAGTGAGCTTTGTTTCGGGGCTGGAGCTTTTTCGGGTTGTCGACGGCTTGCGGCTGGGGCTTCTGCAGCGCGCAGTTTCACACACTCTTCGTATTGCAGTTTGTGCCACTGTTTTAGGTGGTGAAAAAGATTTGTAGTGCTGGAACTTTTTTTATGGCACTGCCTACATACAACGTGATTTTGTTGCTCATCTGATACTTTGAATCCGAACCATCTCCAAATGACTGAGCCAATGCTTTTTCTTTTACTAACCAATTCCTCGTCAAAACGCTCCGCAGACGCTGTTGCTTCCTCCATGTTTGTTGAAGTGTCTGTTCCTGCCCCTCCGCCCTCTGTGCATGAAAGAGGAGGCGCGGGGAGCAGCGCAGAGAGCTCCGGGTCTGCAGCTTGCTTGGAGCAAGGATCAAAGCGCAAACTATATCGATATATGTGAAATGGTCTAATTTCATATCACATTTAAAATATATATCGATATATCGCCCAGCCCTAGTCAGGCTGATAAGAACAATTCTTATTTTGTATAACGGGTCACTTACGCTTCGAACACACCGACTGCGTCGTTGCATCACTGCTACGTAACATTTTGCGCAGCTCGGCAACTATACTGACGCTTCGAACACACCGACTGTGTCATTGCATCACTGCTACGTAACATTTTGCGCAGCTCGGCAACTATACTGACGCTTCGAACACACCGACTGCGTCATTGCATCACTGCTACGTAACATTTTGCGCTGCTAGGCAACTATACTGATGCAGGAACCTTTTGCAGATGGTCGCATGCGGTTGTACACATGGAGGAGAGAATCATTTTCGCAGTATCCTCAAAACCGTGTCTTTTTGACACAACTGCTGACAGCTACAGGGACATAAACACAAAAAAATGCTGCTTGGAGACAAGTGTCCACGATAGTAGGATTGCCAGGTCAGTTTAGTAGTGAGCACGTGCTAGATGTGGCTAGTTAGCTAGCTAGCTAACCTAGCTTGCTAACCTAGCCAATGAGGTGTGTGTGTGAAAGAAATAGTCAAATAAATTATGCTAGTTACTACCCCTGATAACTTTACCAAATAATCATGTTTGAAAGAGTGAGTGTGTATGTCATAAATAGTCATAGAAATGGTAGATACTACTGTACCCCTGATAATTTGGTCAGATAACCGTGTGTGTGTCTATGTGTACAGTAGGTGACATATCCATGATAGCTATCTAATAACTATAGGTATGCTAGGTAATTGTTTGGCTTATCATGTCTATGTAGAAGAAGACTGTAGGAGGAAGTGGAGAGGACTCAGGGACAGGTATCAGAGAGAGAGAAGGGCAGAGAAAGAGAAGAAGAGGTCTGGGTCAGCAGCTTCAGGCCAGCAGCCTTGGTGCTTCTGCCACATTCTTTCTTTTCTGGATCCATTTATTGTGCCTTGGGCAACGAGTGGCAATTTTACAGCCAGACCCTCTACTACATCATCCACAAGTGTTGTCCCCCACCGGTGCATCAAGACCCTCAATGTCACCTACAACTGCGACCATCGCCTCCACCGGTGCAGCGAGACCCTCTACAATGTCTACATCATCCACAAGTATGACCACCATCGGTGCAGCCATGGAAGACGATGAAATGGAGGAAGCACCGCTGGATCTAGGACCACCTGAGATTATTATGAACCTCACGGAAGTGACCACTGAGGACCTCGTTGAACAGGATGTGGCCGTGGAGACAAACAGAGAGAGAAACAACGTCACACCAGGCGTCATCGAAGGTTCCAGATCCACTCAACTCATTTCAGCAGAGGCTCCTCCAAGCCGTCGAGAGGGATGCAGCCCAACCTGATGCTCACAGGAAGGAGGATGAAGAGACCCTCTTTGCCATGAGCCTGGTGCCAACCCTGAAAAGGCTGCCTCAGCAAAGAAAAGCAGCAGTCGAAGTTAAAATGTATCAGCTGCTTTTCCAAGCCGAGTTCAATGGTACGTTTTTTTTCTTCTCCACATCACAGGTAGTGTCATAAGTGTTGCGACAGTGAAGTAGGTCATTCTTTACAGTATACTCATGTAGGCTAATTGGTATTTCAGATCAAAGTATTAATATGAGGCAAATGTACAGCTGTTGTTTCTAGGTTAGAAAATATCCCTAAACAACAGTTTACTGTCTAAATATTTTCCTGTCATATTCATCTTTATCTCTGAAATACAAATTCCATGAGTAAACAGCAAGTATTACCAACTTTACTGCACTGTTCCAATATTTATGCCTCTAACTACACTATACAAGCAGTATTTAGTTAACATAAATCTCACCTTTTATGGTTTTCTTTTATGTTAAGCTTGTATGTGTTGTTTTTCTCTTCCCTTCCAGAGATGGAGTCCATTTAGCCGACCAGCTCACAGGAAGGACAGGAAGAGGAGAGGAGATGTCTGGTTGTTGTTTTTCTCTTCCCTTCCAGAGATGGAGTCCATTTAGCCGACCAGCTCACAGGAAGGACAGGAAGAGGAGAGGAGTTGTCTGGTCGTTGTTTTTCTCTTCCCTTCCAGAGATGGAGTCCATTTAGCCGACCAGCTCACAGGAAGGACAGGAAGAGGAGAGGAGTTGTCTGGTTGTTGTTTTTCTCTTCCCTTCCAGAGATGGAGTCCATTTAGCCGACCAGCTCACAGGAAGGACAGGAAGAGGAGAGGAGTTGTCTGGTTGTTGTTTTTCTCTTCCCTTCCAGAGATGGAGTCCATTTAGCCGACCAGCTCACAGGAAGGACAGGAAGAGGAGAGGAGTTGTCTGGTTGTTGTTTTTCTCTTCCCTTCCAGAGATGGAGTCCATTTAGCCGACCAGCTCACAGGAAGGACAGGAAGAGGAGAGGAGTTGTCTGGTTGTTGTTTTTGACCTCCCTCATTGTACCTTTCTTTTCACACACGTCCGTTCCGTTTAAATTCAGTCAATTCATAGTCATTTGTTTATAACGTCTCGGGATAGCATTCATTATTAGTGTTACATAGATTTCTGAATTGACAGAATTGAAACTCATACACTGAAGAATTCACAGATGCTCTTTTTTAAATGTTTACACGCACACACACCTCTTTCAATAGTTGTATTTTTTTTAAACATTTTTTACACGTACCGGTCATGTTCTTTCCTGTACTTGAATACTTATAAAATGATGTTTTCATAGTCAGTTGTTTATTAATATCTCATTTAGACTTAATCTGCTCATTTCTTCCCTACACCTTCGCAGATCTAAGACAAGATGAAAGTAAAAACACATTCTCTTCCTAATTCATTTTTTTCCCACCTGTATTTTGTCAGGCCAGTGAACATGGTGTTAAACTGTACTATTTGTATGGACCCTAGGTTACCCTTTCCCTTAGTTATCATACTAACTGTATGTCGTATAACCTTAATTAGTGCTCCTGCTCACCTGATGTACCATGCCAGGTGTGTATAATACTGACGTTAATGAGAGAGGGAAGTGGTTTTAAGGTGTGGTCTTTACTCCCAAATGTCACTTAAATATAGCTTCCAAATGAAGAGAGACAATGATACATAAAGTAATCTGGGGGAAAAATGATATTTTATGGACAACGGTGGATGGTTCTTAAAATAACCTTTGTGTTATTGGGCTCTTCAAAGAGCTGTTTCACTCCACGGCATACTGCCATGGAACTTCACCTGCTGGCGATGAGAAGTAGGTGGTCAGCTTCTCCCTCACCTGGAGTGCCTGTCTGGGGGCGTTGTTGGCACCTGCCTTGAAACAGTACAATTCAGTCTATGACCATATCATTAAACTATAGCCCAGGCCAACTCTACTCTTAGAAAGAATGCTACTATCTACTTCAAATGGTTCTCTGGCTTTCCCCACAGGAGATCCCTTTTTGTTTCCAAGTAGAACCCTATTGGGTTCCATGTATAACATTTTCCCCAAAGGGTTCTACCTGGAACCAAAAATGGTTCTCCTATGGGGAAAGCAGAAGGCCAGTTTTGGAACCTTTTTCTCTAAGAGTGTATGTGAGTCCAATAAGAATGTAATGAATGACTGTAACTGTCTTGAACAACAAAGGGTTCTACCTGGAACCAAAAATGGTTGATTAAAATAAAGTTCCAACAGTACATGAGATAATCAGACTGAACCAACTGCTATCTTAAAATGTTTATTCAGTTAGGAAACAGAGGATGTATTACATAAAGTTATCACAGAATTAAAGTTAGCACACAATTCAATAATAAATCCTCACTCACACAGACAAACATGGCTTCATTATTGTTCACAGTTTATTATCATAGTTTCTCACAGATCCTGGCTTCCACTGTTAGAATGGCTGAGCGAGAGGAGATGGGGCTTTTTTCATAGCCTGAGAGAGAGAGAGACATTCAGTTTAACTAGAGGGGCTGGGTGCGCCCCCTGTTGGCTGAACCCGGGTGGGAGGTTCCCCCTTAGCAAGCAATGGACCCCAGCACACCACTGAAGCCATTAATAACTATATTCAAAAACACACCTGGAAACCTGTTCAATCACCAGGCACACGGCTCAACATGGTTCAATGACAGAGAAAAAAAAATATGTCAAAATGAATAAAAAAATGATACAACTGTCTTTAATAAGATCAAACTGAACTAACTGCTATCTTGAAATGTTGAAAAAGTGTTTTTAAATAGGCATCCTATCATTTGAAAATTAGTTGAAAGGCTAAGTGATTCTCCTGACAAGAATTTGACAGCCTTCAAACATAGTGCAAAAAAAGTGGGCGTCAATCATATTTGTGAACATAATCCCTAGCTGTGTATTGCCGCTTTCCATGTTGTCTGTAGCTTGTGAGGTGTGGAAACACTGTTGCTTTAATGGATTTTGTCTTGTTGCTTTTTCTTCTATGTTGCTCTGTCTGTATGCTACGTCTTGCTTGTCCTATGTTGCTCTGCGTGTGCTCACTGCTCAATGATTGTCTATTTGTAATTGTTTTTTAATAACCTGCCCAGGGACTGCGGTTGAAAATTAGCCGGCTGGCTAACTGGCTTAACTGAAACGTTGATAAATGTGCACTGTCCCTGTAAAAATAAAATAAACAGAAACCAACGTTGAGTTGAGGTGCAACCAAAAACTTGAATGATCATAGAAAAGGAAAAAGCGCAACTCTTGCTCACTATAAAAAATGCATTGCTTTATTCAAGCAAGGTTAAAAGATTAACGTTTCGGCCTAGTCTATGACGATATGCAAGTTGTGTTTGCCCAGGAAAAGGGAGACCCAGACTCACCCTGGTTCTTGAGGGTTGAAGACAGCGAAAAAGTATCATTAAGTAAATGGGACTTTTCAATTCTTGAATACAAATCTTTAATGAACATGAATTTAAATACAATTGACTTGAGGATCAGAGCAGGCAGGCTGACTGGCTAGCCCTGAAGGCCCTCTGCCTCTACCTCTGTGTGGTTCATAGGCACTCACATAGGCACTCACACAAAACAATATCCCACATCGCAGGTGGGACAAAAAGGACACACTAAGTATGATCCCCAATAAGAGGTAACGATTATCAGCTGCCTCCAATTGGGAACCATATACACACACCAACATAGAAATATAATACCTAGAAACCCCCCTAGTCACGCCCTGACCTAAAACACCATAGAGAACCCCGAGGGCTCTCTATGGTCAGGGCGTGACACAAGCTGAATATTGAATATAACTGTGATTTCTGTGGAATGGAAAAGGAGACCATTTTTGCATTTGTTTTTTACCTGTATTTATAGCAGAATGTTTTGGATTGACATACAGAATTTTGTTACAAAATAAATTGGGCCGGTTGTACTATTTAATGGTTTTGATATAATGATTTATTTCAGAAATTCTGACGGATAAAGATGTAGCATATTTAATTCAACTGCTAATAATACTAGGTACATTTCATATTCACAAATGCCAATGGCCTAATTCAAAACCTAACTTTTTTCACTTTATAAATTAGTTTAAACAATATGGCATCACTAAATATAATGAAAAACAAAAAGGCAATTAAAACTTGTAGTCTTAATGAATGATTTGTTTGTTTAGGATTCCTGGCAATGTAAATAGTTTGTTAGTACGCTTGTTTGCATGTGACTATTCTTCTTTTGTTTGATGATATTTGTTAATAAAGAAAAGTAAAAAAGAGTGCCCTGTATAAGTTGAAATCATATTGAACAACTACCAGAGAGAACCTTCTCTACATAGGAATTGCATACCATATTTTTTCCCATACATCAAAATAATACTTTATTGTCAATCAGCAATTACTTACTTAGATAAGGCCTCAACAAGGCCCCAGTTAATGGTTGAAAATAACTTATGTCAGTGCCAATGAGTTACACTGAGTGTTAAAATATTAAGATCACCTGCTCTTTCCATGACATATGCTGACCAGGTGAATCCAGGTTAACGCTATAATCCCTTATGGATGTCACTAGTTAAATCCACTTAAATAAGTATAGATAAAGAGGAGGAGAAAGGTTTAAAAAAATATTGTAAGGCTTGAGACAATTGAGACATGGATTGTGTATGTGTGCCATTTAAAGGGTGAATGGGCAAGACAAAATATTTACATGCCTTTCAACGGGGCATGGTTGTATGTGCCAGGGGTACCAGTTTGTGTCAAGAACTGCAATGCTGCTGGGTTTTTTACGCTCAACAGTTTCCCGTGTGTATGAAGAATGGTTCACCACTCAAAAGACAATTTGACACAACTGTGGGAAGCATTGGAGTCAACATGGGCCAGCATCCCTGTGAATGTGTTGTACACTCAGTACATTAATAGTATTGGTACCGTGTTCTTGCCGTAACCTGTAAAGCTGGAGCAGCCTGCGAGGCAGGGGGAGGTGTAGGTGATGCAATTGTCTGAACACACAGGGTCCCACTCCCCAGCCAAGCAGGAGCAGTCTCTGTTACACTCTGACAACAGGCTGCCATCGTACACCAGGGGACCTGGGGGACAGAGAAAATGGCTGGTAATAATGATGTTTAAATAATTGTGTCTGAACTATCATTGACATAGGCACAGTGACAAAACAGCCAGGAATCCTGGCTCAGTAACAACCATACTGTATATTCCCACAAGAGGGAGCCCAGGAAGAGGCCCATGTGTGTTTTGGTCTAACTCTCCCTCATATTCCACTGATCAAAACTTTTGTTTTTATCAACCCACACACCCCCCAACCAACCAACCAACCAATCAGATGTCATATTTACCCATTGTAGGACACGGTCAGACCAGCCACCTTAACGTTGTCACACTTAGCGCCAGACTGCAGAAGGAGGAGGTGGTAGGCCATGAAGGAGGTGACGAAAGACAGCTGGGCTCCAGACACAACGCCAAGCTTATACCTCTTCATCAGTAGACCTCCCAGGAATATCCCCACCGCACCCACAGGCAGGTTCACCTCACCTGGAAAAGTTATACTCACACGTCTTTAGTGCTGCCAGTGTGCTGGAGTTTCATTTCCACTCATGTTCAACAAACCTACAGGGGATGGGAGAAAACAAAAAAAATAGAATTTAATGCCATTCAACATCAATACTGACAGGATGGAACATTTCAGTTGGAGCATGTCCATGTTTCTATGGCTTCGTTAAGACAGGCAGCCCAATTCAGTAGTTTTTTGAGTAATTGGTATTTTGACCAATCAGATATGCTCTGAAAAAGAGCTGATGCGAAAATATGTAATGTGATTGGTCAAAAGATCAATTAGTGGAAAAAATATCATAATTGGGCTGCCTGTCTAAACGCATCCCTTGTCTCTCTGTCTCTGACCCAAACCTCAGTCCTTGCATCGATTACAGAGGGCTGAAAAGGATTACGATCAAGAATCGTTACCCCCTACCCGATGTCCGCCACCTTGGAGTTGGCCCTAGGAGCCCAATTCTTCACCAAACTGGACCTCCGCAACGCTTAAAATCTGGTGAGAATCAGGGAGGGAGATGAGTGGAAAACTGCCTTTAACACCCCTAGTGGTCACTGAGTATTTAGTCATGACCTTCGGAATATCGAACTCACCGGCATTTTTTCAAGCATTGATCAATGACACTCTTAGGGATATGTTGAATGGGTTCGTCTTTGTTTACCTCGACGACATCCTGATCTTCTCCAAAAACCCTTCCGGAACACATTCGGCCCTGTCCCACCTCACTCAAGCAGGTTTTTGCGGGAATCTCAAGGCTGACAGGGCATTCATAGAGCTCAAGAGACGTTTCAACTCCGGACCCATCCTCGTTCATCCTGATCCTACTCGTCCCTTTGTGGTAGAGGTGGACGCCTCGGACACCGGAGCTGGTGCGGTCCTTTCACAGCGGAACGAGGAGGACAAGAAACTGCACCCAGGCGCATTTTTTATTTTGACTAAAAATGACATATCAGTTTGGATACTAGGCTGCAACAACATAGCAGCACATAAAACAATGTTAGGGCTTTGACAGTAGAGTCATGGACAAACGCCAATCAATCAGTTAATAGGAACAACTAGAAAACTGGACAGTATTGAGAGCAGACTCTGAACCACAAGAAAAACGGATCATACTGTCGTCTGTATCTAGTTTTTACTACATGAATTCTCAAGCAACTCAATGTTATTGTTGATACCCATCTCAAAGCTGCAGTCTATGAGTCTGATGAGAGAGCTGGACAGGTCAAAGTGTCTCTCTGAGTGATGGCACACTTCATGTAGGTCCCTGACAGAGCTTTGGTGAAGGAGGCGAACGACAGGGCCACGATGAACTGCTGACAAACACAAGAGACAGAACATTAGTGTGTGTTTGTCCGTGTGTATGTGCATGCGTGGATGCGTGTGCAGACAGAGTGCATGTGTAGCTGAGGTGGCCTGCAAAAGTAAAAAGAACGGACACAAGTTTACGTCTGCAAAGTTCTGGCGCTTTCTTTATTCTGAAGAATGTTTTTTTCCTCTTGTTCAATTGTCTATTTTCTTGTTAGTACTTTGAAAATATTCACATCAAACAAGTGCACATTTTAAATTACACAACATAAATGCACTTTACCTAAAGCACAACTCAAAAATGTTCCACAAATAACCCTGTCTTAGTGTATGGTTTCACATGAAAACCACAATGTATTTCACATTCATACAATAGAAACACCTATATATGAAAACATAACTGAATGTTTTTCTATATACCGCTACCTCTATAGAAAACTGACAACAATACATTCAGCTTTAAGATAGTGGCACCTCCAGAAAATCGTCTCTCTCTCACTGTATGCACTAAAAGTCACAATTTTACACAAAAAAACAATAACATGTAAAACCAACTCAGAAATCCCTAACAAATGGATTCTTTATAAAAAAATCTCCTAGACAAAATCCAGTACAAGTAAGCTACTCAGTAAACATAGTCTCTGTGACTCGTAAATCGTTTTTTACCTCAGCTAGCATCAAGCTAACATATACTCTCACTCAATGTAAATCACGTTCTTCTCTCACTCAGTTCGACACAAAGCCAAAACAAAACCTTTCCTAACGTGATAATACCTTGACAGAGTTGTTAAATAGCATGTTATTACATATTGTGTATATATTTGAACGTTTGGAAGTTCTGTTACATACCTGTAATAGTAAAAAGAACAGACCCAGTTTAGCTCAGTAAAGTTCTGATCCTTATTCAGCAGAATGGTGAGCGCTTGGCCAGAACTTGCTGTTTCTCCTGCTACAACAGTGCAACAGCGCCATCTATTGGCCTGATGGACTGCTAACGCTAAAGTATTTAGAAAATGCAATTTAGATTAATTAAGACAAATACATAAACAAATTGGGGGGGAAATGAATAATAAAAGAGTGTCCGTTTTTAGTGACTTTGTTTTCAACCCATTACACAAGCACAATCGTACATGTGCATTTTAAAGCATTATTAAGAACCTTGAGTGTGGAACTGCAGGGCGTTTGTTGGCCTGCTTGTCAGGGACACACAGTTCCTGTTGGCTGGTCAGCTTCGCTCTGTCCTCTGCTGAATCACCCATCCTATCCAGTCAGATACGCAAAAACCACATCAATTTCACATGTGAACACGGGAAGTGTTCCAAAAACATGTTTTCATGTATTCTTCACATAAAATGTAAGTTGAAATCATGTGGTTTTTCTGTCAGGGCAGGAATATAAGATGCATTTTCATGTTATGTTTGATGTTGCATGATCTTGAAAATGCAATGTTCTTTGAGGTTCTTCCATTTGCTTTTCCATGTATTTCCATGTATTTTACATTTTACATTCCCTCAGTCCTTTTCACTTTCCTTGGCAAAATCAAATCAAATCAAATGTATTTATTTAGTCCTTCTTACATCAGCTGATATCTCAAAGTGCTGCACAGAAACCCAGCCTAAAACCCCAAACAGCATCGGTAGCCCTGCCCCCTGGTAAACAGCGTATGATCGCTGGATGATTCATTTTAAGTCTAATACTACAGGTAATGGAGAATGGAGTCGCCAATGACTAGGGTTTTCAATTTGTCAGAGCTAATGCTGGGAGCCTTCGGCGTCTCAGACCCCGTAACGGGAGGAGTAGAGACCTGAGAAAGCTCAGACCCCGTAACGGGAGGAGTAGAGACCAGAGAAGGCTCGGCCTCAGACTCCGACTCGCTGCTTAATGGGGAGAACTGGTTGAAAGTTTCTGTCGGCTTTAATCGCTGCCAAAAGTGATTCTAACGTGTATTGTGAATACTTATGTAAATTAGATATTTCTGTATTTCATTTTCAATACATTTGAGAAAAAACCTTTTCACTTTGTCATTATGGGGTATTGTCTGTAGCTGGGTGAGATGATAAAAAAACTATAATTTAATCCATTTGGAATTCAGGCAGTAAGAAAACAAAATGCGGAATAAGTTAAGGGGTATGAACACTTTCTGAAGGCACTGTATATCTGCAAGAAAGTGATAAATGAGCAACTCTTTGAAAGGGGGTCATATAAACATTGCCTTATTTAAAAAAAAAATTGCTATCATGCTATAATCGGCATAGTTTCTCAGGCCAAATCTTCATTCTGTAAAATAAAGTAAAATACACGCTACAGGGAATGCAAAAAAAAATGGCTTCTGCAAAGCACATATACATTGTCCAATCAACATCCACACATTGATTTCATTCTTCGGGTCTTCATTCAAACACAAACACTCTTGGAATAACATGCTCTTTCAGTGTCTTGTTGCAGGTTGTGCAATGTTCAAAAGCGTGTGAGAGATTAGCATGAATGTGTGTGTATGTCTGAGGGGTCAAGTTTGGATGGTCGTACATATGCAAATAGACTAGATTGTATATTTCAGGACCATGGACAGCAGCGATATCGGCATAGTGATATCTGTCATCCAGCACCACATGACAGTAAACAGCGGCCATCTCATGTGAAGTTGGCACTGGGGAAATCCCATGTAATGAGAAACGAGGCCTAGGAGGCAAAAAGACTGAAGGAGAAGATTCCCACAGGAACTCTATGCTAAACTGTTCTGCCACATTCATTTCAAATGTTACATCTTTCGAATTGTAAATAATAGGGAATACATCTGCAAAAAATTGAAACTGACTATTCAAACTACACTGTACAGCTTTAGTGTGACTGTGCATCAAAGGTACATCTGTAAACAATTCCGTTCTCAGATGTCTGTTTAATGTGAGAAACAAAATGAAAAACAACTGTTAGACCATTACAATGCGGACTGTCATGCATTTTTAGTATTACCAACAAGACAACGAAGTGATACATGCCATGGACACTTATAACGGATACTTTCCCAACACCAAAAGTTCCCACGCTGAGCGATATTGTTTACTACACTATTATGCATACAATCCAAGTCATACGTTTATTGTCATTCATACTCTTATTTGTAACCGAATATCTTTGCAAAAGTGTTCATTGTGTCAATTCAGAGCTCGGAAATATTGGAATAATGTGCTTAAGGGGACTGACACTTAAGGCGCACAACAGGATAACACAACTACCACATTTTCAATTGACAATCATTTTTTTAAATGGATGTGGTCAATAGATTTGTATAGGCACATATAAACAATGTATTTAACTTGTAAACCAAGGTTGGATTGGTAGGTCTAAGCAACATGCACCTGGATAATCACGCCATGAATCGGGACGGGCTCCTACGTCCTCATATACACATTATGACATAATAAAGAGCTTAATCTTTCACGAAATAAAGACATAGAAGCATACCCAATTATACAGGTTCTACACATTCCATTTCTCCATGGCAATAGAATGTAAACATTCTATTTTGCGCAAAACATCGCCTGCAACTCAATTCTAAGTGCAGCATATTGGACGACTCCACAGTCATTGATCATTCGCGACTTTAAGTCATTCTTGTTATCTCTAGAGCATCCCGTATATCTATAGTGCTGTATTTCTTCCCCATCTTACCATGGATAGGGTTTGGTGCATTCCGGAGTTCACTTATGGTCCCACAAAGGTAATCTTAGGAGAAATTAATTTTAGCATAGTGTAAATGCCTGTGCATAATGTGCATAACAAAGCATCATTATTTTCATTATCTTCAAAGGAATTCTGTAGAAGCAGCCTTTATTTTCAGACTCTGCAGGCCTGCTGGGAGGAAACATATTACAACAAACAGGTAAGATTCATCCCACAAAAACATAAACAGAAAGAGAGTTGTCTTTCAAGACAGTTTAGAGAAGTTGGTCATAAGAGTTCTTAATATCACTTGCAAATTGTCAGGCATGAGTAGTTGTGAAATGTTGCGAGAGGCCCTTCTGAAAGCACATGATATGGTATTTCGTGGCATGGTCTCACACCTTACCTCATCTTGCAGAAGAAGCTCATGGTCCATTATCTGCTGCTCCAGAGTCAAGGCCAGGTCCCGCCCCATGTCACCACGGAGCACATGAGCAACTGGCTGGTGTCTCAGGGCAAAAAATCCCTTAGGGAGAGGTGAGCACCACGCCAGCACTCACCTTCACTGCCATTCCCTGCCACCAGCAGCACTAAAGGAGGTGTGGGTAAAATAAACAACAGAAAAATCACAAGCCAGGAAAGTTGAATTGCTCTGTGTTTTATTTGAAGGGTGTGGAAGGAAACCCTGGAGGAGGGAAACGACCTCGCTCGGCTGGTAAGAGAATGAGAGTTAGAGACATACTACAAGTTAGTGAGCTCTTTACTAGCCTTTCAACAACGAGTTAGCACAGCAGGATAGATCTGTTGTGAAACTACACTAATGGGACTTCCTGTTTCATACTGCAGGCCTGGGCAGTAAACACTTGCCTAAAAATGATGGACATAGAGCACGAGGCTTTCTGCAAGCTCCGCCGCTCCATGCATTCCACCTCGCCAGCTGACATGTGAGTTCCATGTACTGCCCTGCATATGACTTGATCCATTTATCTACACATCTGGAACTACGCAGAAACAGACTAAGACAGTGTTCTCTGTGAGCACATTGCACATCGTTTAGCTTTGTCTTCTCCTTTTTGTTGATTTCAGCGATCCTAAAGCCCACAGCATCGTGGAGAGAGCTGTGAGGAGCATTCTGGGCGAGCAGTCCAATGAGGCCCGTAGCAACCCAGCCCATCTCAGGTGGTGGTGGAGGTGGTGCCCAGGCTCCTCCTGGCCCTGTGGCTTCAGCCAGAGGAAGGCCATTCAGAGCACCCAATCCTAATAAGCGGGATGGCCGTGGGCATGGTGGCGGCCGTAGTGCAGAAGCTCTCCTACATGTTAAAGGACCCTTCACATCACATCCCTTTCTCCCGGGCTGCTGCTTTTGACTCTGTGCGGTCGATCCTCGGGAGAATCAGTCAGTCCTTCTCCACGGATGACCTGCAGAGCCCTTTTTATATGAGCTCTGTCTGTGCCTTTGTGGCGGACGAGGTGCAGAGCTGCTTCCAGCCCCCTGCAGCCACCCTACCAGTCCCCCCTGTCCTCCTGGTGGCCGTCTCCACCACACGACCAGCTGACATCCAAGCAGGTGAGTAGCAATGATAGAGAGCACTCTGACAGATGCCTGTTTTGATGACATCTTGGTGCCTTGTAGTAGTAGAGCTCATCAGGATTGTTAGTGTCACCCATAACACAGACCTGGCATCTTCCCACCTGGAGGTTGTGGACATCACCCCAAAAACAGAGGCAGACCCGGCTTGTTCCCACCTGGAGGTTGTGAATATCACCGTTAACACAGAGGCAGACCCGGGTTCTTCCCAACTAGATATTGTGGACATCACCCCCAAAACAGAGGCAGACCCGGCATCTTCCCACCTGGAGGTTCAAGACATCACCCAAAAAACAGAGGCAGACCCGGGTTCGTCCCACCTGGAGGATGTGAACATCAGCCGTAACACAGAGGCAGACCCGGGTTCGTCCCACCTGGAGGATGTGAACATCAGCCGTAACACAGAGGCAGACCCCGATTCATGACGTGATTATCCAGGTGCATGTTGCTTAGACCTACCAATCCAACCTTGGTTTACAAGTTAAATACATTGTTTATATGTGCCTATACAAATCTATTGACCACATCCATTTAAAAAAATGATTGTCAATTGAAAATGTGGTAGTTGTGTTATCCTGTTGTGCGCCTTGAGTGTCAGTCCCCTTAAGCACATTATTCCAATATTTCCGAGCTCTGAATTGACACAATGAACACTTTTGCAAAGATATTCGGTTACAAATAAGAGTATGAATGACAATAAACGTATGACTTGGATTGTATGCATAATAGTGTAGTAAACAATATCGCTCAGCGTGGGAACTTTTGGTGTTGGGAAAGTATCCGTTATAAGTGTCCATGGCACGTATCACTTCGTTGTCTTGTTGGTAATACTAAAAATGCATGACAGTCCGCATTGTAATGGTCTAACAGTTGTTTTTCATTTTGTTTCTCACATTAAACAGACATCTGAGAACGGAATTGTTTACAGATGTACCTTTGATGCACAGTCACACTAAAGCTGTACAGTGTAGTTTGAATAGTCAGTTTCAATTTTTTGCAGATGTATTCCCTATTATTTACAATTCGAAAGATGTAACATTTGAAATGAATGTGGCAGAACAGTTTAGCATAGAGTTCCTGTGGGAATCTTCTCCTTCAGTCTTTTTGCCTCCTAGGCCTCGTTTCTCATTACATGGGATTTCCCCAGTGCCAACTTCACATGAGATGGCCGCTGTTTACTGTCATGTGGTGCTGGATGACAGATATCACTATGCCGATATCGCTGCTGTCCATGGTCCTGAAATATACAATCTAGTCTATTTGCATATGTACGACCATCCAAACTTGACCCCTCAGACATACACACACATTCATGCTAATCTCTCACACGCTTTTGAACATTGCACAACCTGCAACAAGACACTGAAAGAGCATGTTATTCCAAGAGTGTTTGTGTTTGAATGAAGACCCGAAGAATGAAATCAATGTGTGGATGTTGATTGGACAATGTATATGTGCTTTGCAGAAGCCATTTTTTTTTGCATTCCCTGTAGCGTGTATTTTACTTTATTTTACAGAATGAAGATTTGGCCTGAGAAACTATGCCGATTATAGCATGATAGCAATTTTTTTTTTTAAATAAGGCAATGTTTATATGACCCCCTTTCAAAGAGTTGCTCATTTATCACTTTCTTGCAGATATACAGTGCCTTCAGAAAGTGTTCATACCCCTTAACTTATTCCGCATTTTGTTTTCTTACTGCCTGAATTCCAAATGGATTAAATTATAGTTTTTTTATCATCTCACCCAGCTACAGACAATACCCCATAATGACAAAGTGAAAAGGTTTTTTCTCAAATGTATTGAAAATGAAATACAGAAATATCTAATTTACATAAGTATTCACAATACACGTTAGAATCACTTTTGGCAGCGATTAAAGCCGACAGAAACTTTCAACCAGTTCTCCCCATTAAGCAGCGAGTCGGAGTCTGAGGCCGAGCCTTCTCTGGTCTCTACTCCTCCCGTTACGGGGTCTGAGCTTTCTCAGGTCTCTACTCCTCCCGTTACGGGGTCTGAGACGCCGAAGGCTCCCAGCATTAGCTCTGACAAATTGAAAACCCTAGTCATTGGCGACTCCATTCTCCATTACCTGTAGTATTAGACTTAAAACGAATCATCCAGCGATCATACGCTGTTTACCAGGGGGCAGGGCTACCGATGCTGTTTGGGGTTTTAGGCTGGGTTTCTGTGCAGCACTTTGAGATATCAGCTGATGTAAGAAGGACTAAATAAATACATTTGATTTGATTTGATTTTGCCAAGGAAAGTGAAAAGGACTGAGGGAATGGAAAATGGAAAATACATGGAAATACATGGAAAAGCAAATGGAAGAACCTCAAAGAACATTGCATTTTCAAGATCATGCAACATCAAACATAACATGAAAATGCATCTTATATTCCTGCCCTGACAGAAAAACCACATGATTTCAACTTACATTTTATGTGAAGAATACATGAAAACATGTTTTTGGAACACTTCCCGTGTTCACATGTGAAATTGATGTGGTTTTTGCGTATCTGACTGGATAGGATGGGTGATTCAGCAGAGGACAGAGCGAAGCTGACCAGCCAACAGGAACTGTGTGTCCCTGACAAGCAGGCCAACAAACGCCCTGCAGTTCCACACTCAAGGTTCTTAATAATGCTTTAAAATGCACATGTACGATTGTGCTTGTGTAATGGGTTGAAAACAAAGTCACTAAAAACGGACACTCTTTTATTATTCATTTCCCTCCCAATTTGTTTATGTATTTGTCTTAATTAATCTAAATTGCATTTTCTAAATACTTTAGCGTTAGCAGTCCATCAGGCCAATAGATGGCGCTGTTGCACTGTTGTAGCAGGAGAAACAGCAAGTTCTGGCCAAGCGCTCACCATTCTGCTGAATAAGGATCAGAACTTTACTGAGCTAAACTGGGTCTGTTCTTTTTACTATTACAGGTATGTAACAGAACTTCCAAACGTTCAAATATATACACAATATGTAATAACATGCTATTTAACAACTCTGTCAAGGTATTATCACGTTAGGAAAGGTTTTGTTTTGGCTTTGTGTCGAACTGAGTGAGAGAAGAACGTGATTTACATTGAGTGAGAGTATATGTTAGCTTGATGCTAGCTGAGGTAAAAAACGATTTACGAGTCACAGAGACTATGTTTACTGAGTAGCTTACTTGTACTGGATTTTGTCTAGGAGATTTTTTTATAAAGAATCCATTTGTTAGGGATTTCTGAGTTGGTTTTACATGTTATTGTTTTTTTGTGTAAAATTGTGACTTTTAGTGCATACAGTGAGAGAGAGACGATTTTCTGGAGGTGCCACTATCTTAAAGCTGAATGTATTGTTGTCAGTTTTCTATAGAGGTAGCGGTATATAGAAAAACATTCAGTTATGTTTTCATATATAGGTGTTTCTATTGTATGAATGTGAAATACATTGTGGTTTTCATGTGAAACCATACACTAAGACAGGGTTATTTGTGGAACATTTTTGAGTTGTGCTTTAGGTAAAGTGCATTTATGTTGTGTAATTTAAAATGTGCACTTGTTTGATGTGAATATTTTCAAAGTACTAACAAGAAAATAGACAATTGAACAAGAGGAAAAAAACATTCTTCAGAATAAAGAAAGCGCCAGAACTTTGCAGACGTAAACTTGTGTCCGTTCTTTTTACTTTTGCAGGCCACCTCAGCTACACATGCACTCTGTCTGCACACGCATCCACGCATGCACATACACACGGACAAACACACACTAAAAGAAGATCAGGATGTCGTCGAGGTAAACAAAGACGAACCCATTCAACATATCCCTAAGAGTGTCATTGATCAATGCTTGAAAAAATGCCGGTGAGTTCGATATTCCGAAGGTCATGACTAAATACTCAGTGACCACTAGGGGTGTTAAAGGCAGTTTTCCACTCATCTCCCTCCCTGATTCTCACCAGATTTTAAGCGTTGCGGAGGTCCAGTTTGGTGAAGAATTGGGCTCCTAGGGCCAACTCCAAGGTGGCGGACATCGGGTAGGGGGTAACGATTCTTGATCGTAATCCTTTTCAGCCCTCTGTAATCGATGCAAGGACTGAGGTTTGGGTCAGAGACAGAGAGACAAGGGATGCGTTTAGACAGGCAGCCCAATTATGATATTTTTTCCACTAATTGATCTTTTGACCAATCACATTACATATTTTCGCATCAGCTCTTTTTCAGAGCATATCTGATTGGTCAAAATACCAATTACTCAAAAAACTACTGAATTGGGCTGCCTGTCTTAACGAAGCCATAGAAACATGGACATGCTCCAACTGAAATGTTCCATCCTGTCAGTATTGATGTTGAATGGCATTAAATTCTATTTTTTTTGTTTTCTCCCATCCCCTGTAGGTTTGTTGAACATGAGTGGAAATGAAACTCCAGCACACTGGCAGCACTAAAGACGTGTGAGTATAACTTTTCCAGGTGAGGTGAACCTGCCTGTGGGTGCGGTGGGGATATTCCTGGGAGGTCTACTGATGAAGAGGTATAAGCTTGGCGTTGTGTCTGGAGCCCAGCTGTCTTTCGTCACCTCCTTCATGGCCTCCTTCTGCAGTCTGGCGCTAAGTGTGACAACGTTAAGGTGGCTGGTCTGACCGTGTCCTACAACGGGTAAATATGACATCTGATTGGTTGGTTGGTTGGTTGGGGGGTGTGTGGGTTGATAAAAACAAAAGTTTTGATCAGTGGAATATGAGGGAGAGTTAGACCAAAACACACATGGGCCTCTTCCTGGGCTCCCTCTTGTGGGAATATACAGTATGGTTGTTACTGAGCCAGGATTCCTGGCTGTTTTGTCACTGTGCCTATGTCAATGATAGTTCAGACACAATTATTTAAACATCATTATTACCAGCCATTTTCTCTGTCCCCCAGGTCCCCTGGTGTACGATGGCAGCCTGTTGTCAGAGTGTAACAGAGACTGCTCCTGCTTGGCTGGGGAGTGGGACCCTGTGTGTTCAGACAATGGCATCACCTACACCTCCCCCTGCCTCGCAGGCTGCTCCAGCTTTACAGGTTACGGCAAGAACACGGTACCAATACTATTAATGTACTGAGTGTACAAAACATTCACAGGGATGCTGGCCCATGTTGACTCCAATGCTTCCCACAGTTGTGTCAAATTGTCTTTTGAGTGGTGAACCATTCTTCATACACACGGGAAACTGTTGAGCGTAAAAAACCCAGCAGCATTGCAGTTCTTGACACAAACTGGTACCCCTGGCACATACAACCATGCCCCGTTGAAAGGCATGTAAATATTTTGTCTTGCCCATTCACCCTTTAAATGGCACACATACACAATCCATGTCTCAATTGTCTCAAGCCTTACAATATTTTTTTAAACCTTTCTCCTCCTCTTTATCTATACTTATTTAAGTGGATTTAACTAGTGACATCCATAAGGGATTATAGCGTTAACCTGGATTCACCTGGTCAGCATATGTCATGGAAAGAGCAGGTGATCTTAATATTTTAACACTCAGTGTAACTCATTGGCACTGACATAAGTTATTTTCAACCATTAACTGGGGCCTTGTTGAGGCCTTATCTAAGTAAGTAATTGCTGATTGACAATAAAGTATTATTTTGATGTATGGGAAAAAATATGGTATGCAATTCCTATGTAGAGAAGGTTCTCTCTGGTAGTTGTTCAATATGATTTCAACTTATACAGGGCACTCTTTTTTACTTTTCTTTATTAACAAATATCATCAAACAAAAGAAGAATAGTCACATGCAAACAAGCGTACTAACAAACTATTTACATTGCCAGGAATCCTAAACAAACAAATCATATTCATTAAGACTACAAGTTTTAATTGCCTTTTTGTTTTTCATTATAGTTAGTGATGCCATATTGTTTAAACTCATTTATAAAGTGAAAAAAGTTAGGTTTTGAATTAGGCCATTGGCATTTGTGAATATGAAATGTACCTAGTATTATTAGCAGTTGAATTAAATATGCTACATCTTTATCCGTCAGAATTTCTGAAATAAATCATTATATCAAAACCATTAAATAGTACAACCGGCCCAATTTATTTTGTAACAAAATTCTGTATGTCAATCCAAAACATTCTGCTATAAATACAGGTAAAAAACAAATGCAAAAATGGTCTCCTTTTCCATTCCACAGAAATCACAGTTATATTCAATATTCAGCTTGTGTCACGCCCTGACCATAGAGAGCCCTCGGGGTTCTCTATGGTGTTTTAGGTCAGGGCGTGACTAGGGGGGTTTCTAGGTATTATATTTCTATGTTGGTGTGTGTATATGGTTCCCAATTGGAGGCAGCTGATAATCGTTACCTCTTATTGGGGATCATACTTAGTGTGTCCTTTTTGTCCCACCTGCGATGTGGGATATTGTTTTGTGTGAGTGCCTATGTGCGCTACGTGTTTCACGATCGTTATAGCTTTGTTGTTTTTGGAAGTTTCACTATTATTAAAATGTGGAACTCTACTCACGCTGCGCCTTGGTCTAATTATTCATACGACGGTCGTGACAGCTTGAATCTTTCCAAAACATGTTTCACAGGATAAATTCTATGTAACATTTCAAATGAAACTTCCTTTACTTTGTTACTGATACAATATTTGTTAGCAATTTTCCATGCTTTCCCCCATTGTATATCACCATAGATATCTGACCAAAAGAATCTTGCTGAGAGAATTGTAGTATCATAAACAATATTCCTAATCTGTTTATTACTACATTTATTTTACATTTACATTTTAGTCATCTTATCCAGAGCGACTTACAGTAGTGAATGCATACATTTCATTTCATACATTTTTTATTTATTTTTTCTGTGCTGGCCCCCCGTGGGAATCGAACCAACAACCCTGGTGTTGCAAACACCATGCTCTACCAATACCAATGCCAATGAATATATTTTCATGTAAATCTGTTACATCAACCACAGAGGAATTTAAAGGAGACAACCCCCCCCCCTTGGAATCGCATCAAAAACAATTGCATATTCTTTTGGGGTAATTGGAATTTTAAACTTATCAAGAAATTCCCCATATGAGAGTAGATATCCATCCTTATTCAGTAACTGACCAACTAAAATAATTGTATTCTCAAACCAGTTATAAAAAATACTTATTTTTAAATCATATATCTTTGTTCCATAAAAAGTATTTGTGTTTATACGCTAACATCCAATCTAGAATTGTCTGCTTATGGAATTTGGCCAACTTTACTGGGATTTTATCAATATCAAAATTACATCGAAGCAAAATTCGAAACCACCAACAGAGTCAAATAAATACTTAGGGAAAACATTCCAAATACTGTTCTGGTTCTTAACATACTTCAGAATCCATTTTTTTTTTACATTTATTTTAAAAGTATTATTTGGAGTATTGAAATCTAAAACCTCAAGACCTTGTTCTTGGGTATTAGTGAGAATATATTTTCGTAGATAGTGAGGCTTGTTCCTCCAAATAAAATGATAAAGAATCTTATCTAAGTCCTCTATAATTTTAGGGGGTAAGCCAAGTGATAACGAGACATAAACCAATATGGATAACCCTTCAGCTTTGGAAAATAAAACCCAACCGTATAACGAAATATCTCTCATCAACCAGAAGTTCAATTTCTTCTTTGTTTTCTCAATAATGGAGTTAAAGTTCAATTCACTCCTTTGTTTTTCATCCTTGGATATAACAATTTCAAGATAAGTAACCTTATCTTTAATTGGGATACCATATACTTCCTGTAAAACACAATCCTTGAGTGGAAATAAGACTAACTTATTGATATTAATTTTCAAACCCGAAACTAAGGAAAATTCTTCAATACAGGAAACTGCTTTAGAAACCTCATTCCTGTCTCTTAAAAATATGGTGGTATCATCAGCCAGTTGACATAGTTTAAATTCCTTGCCAAGTGCTGAAACACCATAAATTCCCTTTTTTGATATGAAAGGCCATAATTTGAGTAACCAATAAAAATACAAATGGACTAATTGGGCCTAATGCCACGGCCAATATCAAATCTTTGGGATCTCCCGCGAGCTAATTTTACAGAGCTTGTACAACCACTATATAAAGTTTGGACTGCTTTCAAAAAATAGTCACCAAACCCCAAAAAACATATTGCTTTGAACATAAACTCATTTTCTACAGTGTCAAAAGCTTTATAAAAATCAACAAACATAAGAAAACTATCATCAAGGATGAGGTCATTATAGTCAATCATATCTAAGATCAACCTGATGTTATTACTAATGTGTCGAGCATGCATAAAACCAGATTGTTCATCAATTATATGCTAATGGGTCGCCAGTTGTCTGTATAAAGAGTATCCTTATTAGGTTTGGGAATCAAAGTAATTACACCTTGCTTTAAGGAAGCCGGTAACTCCCCTTTTTCTATTGATTCTTGAAACATAGCAAGAATGAAAGGAATCAATTTATAATTGAATTCTTTATAAAACTTGCTTATAAACCATCATTTCCAGGGGACCTATTGTCCTTAAGGCTTTTAATACAGTCTTTTATCTCAATTTCAGATAACGCATCATCACAAAAATCCCTGAAATCATTATCTATCTTCTTAGCAATGTTTGCTACATTGTCTAAGAAAAGATCCATATTGGAAGTTGGCTGGGCTGATGTATACCGATTCTGATAAAACTGGGCAACATGCTGAGAGATTTCTTTTGGATTTTCATTGGGAGCATTATTAATCATTCATTTACATATGGAAGTCTTTTCGCCTGCCTTTTTTTCTAAATTAAAGAAATATTTTGTATTTTTCTCTCCCTTTTCCATCCATTTTCGTCTTGACCTTATAAACGTTCCCCGGGCCTTTTCCTCGTAGATACAGTCTAACTGTATTTGCAATGATGATAGCTCCAGTAATTCCTGATTAGTTAGTTAACTTTTTTTAGTATAATCCATTATTCCCTTTATGATGTCATATTCTTTCTCTCTTGGCACGAGCAATTTCTTTCCCCATTGAAATAGCCAAAAGCCTTAATCAAATTTCATTAGCTCCCAGTAACTTCCAAACGTATTCATAACACAGGCACAATTCCAGTATTTATCATTAATTCCAGCTACTGCCTTCTCTAGTAAAGTCTTGTTCATTTTCCAGTAACCTTTGCTAACTTTTTTTGTTGACAAACCATGCATATTTATCTTTATTGAGATCCCTTTGTGGTCTGTTAAAATCGATGGTTCAATCGAGACTGTTTCAACCTTGTCAGCCATATCTTCAGATATCAGCCAGAAATCAATACGGGATTGTATAGATAAATCTTTAGTACTCCATGTAAACATAATCTTATCTGGGTTCTTATGTCTCCAAATATCTAGAACACCTAACCTTAGACATATATTCCTTATCTCACAAACAGAATTACTATCCTTAGGAGGTCATCTATCTAGATTATCATGTATTAAAATCTCCACCCCATATTACTTTGGCCAATGGGAATTTAGACATAATTTTACTCATTTTCCTCTCAATGTCTCTAAATAAAATACAGTTACTTGACTTGTTATTGGAAGCATAAGTATTTACAACAATGAATTGAACATGGTTGACATCTACCAATAGTATAATCCATCTCCCTGTATTATCTGCTTCATGACTCAATATATGACCCTTAAAGTTGCCTTTTAAAATAGCAACACCTGCTGACCGATTAGTACCAAATGAAAACCAAATATCATTCCCCCATTGACACTCCCAAAACGCAGTATCTGTGGAACAGGCATGAGTTTCTTGAATGAAATAAAAGTCGGCACTCTTACCCTTACAATACAAAAAAATAAATATTTCCTTTTCAAAATATTACGGATTCCCCTGGCATTAATAGAAAAAACAGAAATGGACATTTACTATCAGTGACTATATGAAGAATATTAAACTTGTATACGTTCACACGAATCAGGGTCTCACAAAAAGAAAAGTTCTTACTAGTTGCAAATAAAAACAGTCCTTTGCACCACGCAAGTGGTTGACCTAAATTATATATATACATATTTTTATACAATTGCAAATAACATTTTACCATAGATTGGTAAAAACGAATAGCCATTAAGCTAGCTTTAAGTGTCAGTGCGAATTTCCCTGCCATACATTTTTTTTTAGATATAAAATAAGTTTGGCTCACACAAACAATGCTCTTTCCTCAAGAAATATAAAGTTTTATCAGATGCAAATAAAACTCAGCACTGCACAACTCACTTGATAAATCCAGCAGTCAACAAACTAGGCGTCAGCGTGAA
Source organism: Salmo trutta (assembly GCF_901001165.1). Taxonomy (NCBI): domain Eukaryota; kingdom Metazoa; phylum Chordata; class Actinopteri; order Salmoniformes; family Salmonidae; genus Salmo; species Salmo trutta. The sequence continues at coordinate 13,570,094 of NW_021822911.1, read as the reverse complement.
TTTCCCTTCCATTACCAAAAGCCTTAGCTCCGGCAAAGTATGCACTTTTCCCTTCCTTCCTTGCTCTCTCAATCATCGGCCACAGACGATTCCGAGCTTCTTGATCCTCAGGTTGCAGCCACTGGTTGCAGCCACTGCTAGCTAGCCAACTCTACCAGCTAGCAGTACTGTATCATTTTTAGTCAATACGATTTTTGCAACGTAAGCTTAACTTTCTGAACTTTCGAGTTGTGTAGTCCACTTGTGTAGCTAGCAGGACTGACTTTGTGTTAGCTAGCCAACGTTTAATTACTTCTGCGTTATGAAAGGAACTAGACACGGACACGAATGATCCATTGGTAGTTTGTTGTAACCAAGTATTGGTGCTAACCGTGTGTTATTGGATGCTAGTTAGCTACGGCGTCATAGGATACGGTGCACTCGGTGGGTTTCACAGAAGAATAATGTACCAAGTTATCTAGCTGAATAAACTAAGTTTGAGCCTATTCCTGGAAACATTGAACCACTGTAGTTTACATCAATTATAATTTCTAAAGTGGAAGTTGGAATAGTTATATTTGAGTGTTTCAGTGAATGGTTAGTGAGGGAGGCCCTGCTCTCTCGTTTCCCCAGTTGTTTAGTTAATTTTCATTCCAATCTCCTTTGCATTAGCGTAGCCTCTCCTGTAGCCCGTCAACTATGTGTCTGTCTATCCCTGTTCTCTCCTCTCTGCACAGGCCAAACAAACGCTTCACACCGCATGGCCGCTGCCACTCTAACCTGGTGGTCCCAGCGCGCACGACCCACGTTGAGTTCCAGGTCTCCGGCAGCCTCTGGAACTGTCGGTCTGCGGCCAACAAGGCAGAGTTCATCTCAGCCTATGCTACCCTCCAGTCCCTCGAGTTCTTGGCGCTGACGGAAACATGGATTACCACAGAAAACACTGCTACTTCTACTGCTCTCTCCTCGTCTGACCACGTGTTCTCGCATACCCTGAGAGAATCTGGTCAGCGGGGTGGTGGCACTGGAATCCTCATCTCTCCCAAGTGGACATTCTCTCTTTCTTCCCTGACCCATCTGTCTATCTCCTCCTTTGAATTCCATGCTGTCACAGTCACTAGCCCATTCAAGCTTAACATCCTTATCATTTATCGCCCTCCAGGTTCCCTTGGAGAGTTCATCAATGAGCTTGACACCTTGATAAGTTCCTTTCCTGAGGATGGCTCACCCCTCACAATTCTGGGTGACTTTAACCTCCCTACGTCTACCTTTGACTCATTTCTCTCTGCCTCCTTCTTTCCACTCCTCTCCTCTTTTGACCTCACCCTCTCACCGTCCCCCCCCTACTCCCAAGGCAGGCAATACGCTTGACCTCATCTTTACTAGATGCTGTTCTTCTACTAATCTCACTGCAACTCCCCTCCAAGTCTCCGACCACTACCTTGTATTCTTTTCCCTCTCGCTCTCCTCCAACACTACTCACTCTGCCCCTACTTAGATGGTATTGCGCCGTCGCAACCTTTCTCTCCTATTGTAGAGAAAATTGGAAAGGGATTTAACTCCTGGTTTTTAAGAGATCTTTCTTTATCTGGACGTGTACTTTTATCAAAATCTGAAGGTCTGTCCAGATTAGTTTATACCTCCCTTGCCTTGGATGTTCCTCTGTCAGTAACTAAAATGGTTGATACGAAATGATTTAACTTCATATAGAGGAATAAACCACATTATTTTAGAAAAGCGGTAATATGTAGCACCCAAGGTGAGGGAGGGTTGAATGCTCTGGATTTTTAAGCCTCATAATATTTCAAATTAAATGGATGCAAAACTATTTAAGAAATAAGGATTGCATCTGGAATATCATCCCTAATTTAATATTCCAACAAATTGGTGGTCTCGAATTCTTACTCAAACACAATGTTACATTCACTCCTGGGGAGTATCAAATTGTTGTTAGAGCTGTCCCTAAAGGTGCTATTCTTCTTTTAGGAGAATATAACAATACTCCAAGTGCAACTGTTGAGGATTTTGTAGCCTCAATACAATTAGAAGGAATTGACATTGTAAACTATAAATGTAATAACATGTATATAAGGAAACTGTCAATATGTTACTATTCCCTCTGTTAAAATGTACTGGAATGCAGCCCGAGGACAAGTGAACTGGAACAAAGTTTTGTTGTTATCTGGTAAATATTGTATATCTAATAAGGTGAAAGAAGTATCATACAAACTCATTCATAGAATCTACTCTGTAAAGACCTTTATTATACACAGATTTAAAATAGCTATTGATAACAAATGTGTATTTTGTGATTGTGACCCAGAGACTCTTAACCATTTATTTTGGGACTGCTCTTATGTCAGAAGATTTTGGTGTGAGTTAGAAGATTTTAGTTTAAAAGAAACAACTATTAATGTAAATTTGAAAGACTATATTATGTTTTATTTTGAACCAAATGATATGGACCCTGATTTAACTTTCATTGTTAATTTGTTTATCTTTCATGGAAGATTCTTTGTCCATAAAATGAAGTGGGCAGAGAACAAACCCCTTTTCACATTATTTAAGATAGAATTGAAATATTATTTTGAAATGATCAGTAAACAACAAAAAAGCAATACGCACCATAAAAGTATTTAACAAATTGAAAATGAATCTTGATTTGTAATACCCCTGTCTTAGGTTTTGTACTCTTGTTTGTATATTTCTGTTTTTTTTGTGTATTTGTTGTGTTCATAATAAAAAAATATATAAATTAAAAAAAAGAAGACGCATGCATATTGTCGGCCAGTCGGCCTACAAGTATTTTTGCAATAGAAATATAATCACTCAGATTGTGATTATAGCCAGTTCGTTTTACAAGTGTGTGCACAGTTAATTAACAGGCATAGGCTGAATGCATTGCACTTCTCGTTGTGGCTGCACTTTGGATATTATTAATTTAATTTTGGACGTTGTGATAGCCATTTCATCCGAAACATTATTACCAATGCACAGTTGTCTGATTATGCATATGGAATAAATGCACTTCTTGTTGTTGTCGCATTTTGGATGTATTGTAGTGTTATTGCTGAAAGACTTCAGTGCATGGGTGCTGTCTGATGCTGAAGTATATCACCTTGGCACGTGAAAGGCGTTTTGTCATTGCCTTGTGGCCACTTGCATTAGGCTTATAGCTATTTTGTTGAATATTCTTTGGCCAAATTCAATTAAAAACTACATTTACATCGAAAAAGAACAAGAACAAAAAAAACTTTATACTTTGTGAGAAAACCCTAAAATTGTTCCTCAGCTAGAAATGTTCCACCCTCTTATGTCGCCATCTTGACCATGTCCCTGATTTCATGGAGCTCTCCTGCGCATAATTTACTTCACAAAATCCCGCAAACGTGAAAACACCAGAAATAAACATCGCGAGATTGTAAATATGTGTGAGTCAGAGATTTGAAAGCAGACGCTTTCATCCCAACCGATGTGCAGTAATGCGTACATACATTTTACTTTTGGGTCGCCCAGGGAAATGAGACTTTTTCGAGCTTTTCGGAGCAATTTTTGTATCTCTTTCTTTGTAATACTGTATGTATTCAATCATTTCGAATTGATCACTTTCCACTGGGCACATACATCAATTAAATGTTTATTCCACGTTGGTTCAACGTAATTTAATGGAATTACATGGATATTGTGTCACAGTGAATTTTATAATCTGCAGTCAATATAATGATGTTTTCATGTGCCATGATTCTAACATTTGACATATGATCCTCATAGGATTAGGCTACATAATTACAGTAAATGTAATCTCAATTCAATACGATGTGCATATACTGTACATATAGCCAATATAGCTATTAAACCCATGTTCAGTGACTGTAATCTGTGACGCAAGTGGCCTGATATGTTTGTGACGTTCCATGGAACCCACGGTATTGTTTAAACTAGATTCTGATTGGCTTGCAGGTCATTCTACAGTGTAAATTATAAATGAAAACGTGCTTTTATATCAGTGTTACAGATTCACATTACCGAGCGTGTCTCAACCCGTACCACGCTTTTATCTGCCTAAAGGTATCTTCACGCACGACTGGATAGGCCTTTTGGATACGCTTGTCCAAGGTAAGGATATGCGTCAAGCTGTAGCCTACTTTTAATGTTTTAGTTCCGAACTCAAGTTACTCCAGTCAAGTGATTAATCGTAAAAGTTAGTTGTTTTGACTGAGCAGTCCAATGGCCAATGCTGTTTTGGGACTATGAGATCCTCGGCTATATACTATGATGAGCAAATAACATGCATAGATTATGCATTAGGCATTGCACAAGTCAGTGTTTAGGTCAGAATATAAAGTTGCTACTTCTGTCAACTCAAGTTACTCAAATCAAGTGATTAATCGTAAGAGTTAGTTGTTTTGACTGTCAAAACAAATAACTTTGATGGAATATTCCAAATTACAATGGCAATAATGCATCACAACTTCACAATATTACTTGTATTTCAATGATTCATCCAGGCCCAAGACATAAAGTCGCCTGAAAGCTGTGTAGCAATCATTCCATTGCTGACCCATAGGATGGTAATCACATACATGATTGGCTTAATCTAGAATCATGGATACCTTTCATGTGAGTTCTCACACACCAGATTTTTTTACATACCTCAGAAGGAAGATACCTCAATATCTGGAAGCACTGTCTCATGTACAATTGTTAATGCTATCTCTGAAATGTCTAACAAAATGTTGACCTGATCATTTCATCAAGACCTTCTCATCACAAGTTGGAACTAGTGGTCAACATTGGGGCAATGCAGCCCAAAATAACAGGGGCCAATATTTTCATGGAGGTAAGCACTACACTTCTGATGGGTTTAAAGATTGTATTACATTATCTAAGAGTGAGAAAGTAAACCCCAGCTGTAGTTATTCTTTTCACAGGGAAGGACAATCCCCATTATGACATGAACGTTTCATTGCTGAACAACCATAGATATTTGTCTTCTAATTTGGCTCCCGTTCCTCCAACAGGGAGCAAGACCTGCCAGCAGAGCTCACTGGAGCAGGGAGACATCCCGTCATCCTTTTGGCGCCTGACAAAGTACACTTTTTTTCTTCTAAATAACTCTATAGTAACATCTTCTGCACAAAGTTACATTCCTAATAAGATTGGTGTTAAGTGAGAAAGAATCCTATAGATGGTCCTATGGGCATGGTCTGAAGCCTCTCTTCATCGCAGTATGCTGAACCACCTGATTTCTTGCAGGCTTGAGATTCAGATCCTGCTGAACGATGTTAAGCAGTCGATTAACCACATGCAGGGGACGCTGAACACCTTGCAGGGGCAGTGTATTGAGTTGCAGACTGCCATATCTAAGGTAGTGTCAGATGAGTCTCAGATACAGAAGAATAAGTCTATGATGTTATGGTGATAATGATTGAGATGGTGATTATAATAATGATGACTAGCGGTACCCCACCCTACGGGCGGTAAATCATTGGATCTGATTAATTCAATTCAATGCAATTCAATCTTAGAGGACTGCAACCATAGAAATACAATGTATTTACACTAATAATAAGCTATTGTCAACTTCCCGTCTATGCTTAACTTGCTCATTGCTCACTGTCAATTGCTGATTGTTACCCTATGTGTGCAACTATTATTGATTTCTCACAGAAAAATAATTTGGTTGCAAATGTACCTGGGGCCATGTAAATAATTGTTAGGCTACTCATTTTGAATCCACCGGTGGCAACTTGTGTGACCATAAAAGTCTGTGTGCGACTGGGCACAGTAAAATAATTTGGTTACTGACCTGCCCTACATCATAGAAGGCCCTTCAAGTCGGAACTAGGAAATTCTGACATTTCTGACTCGCTAACTCGTTATGGAATGATGATTTCAAGTTTCCCACTTGTGAAGTATGAGAATCAACCAGTAGGAAGCTCTACACTAATAACTTACATTCATTTCAAATCTGAGGTTCCAAGTTTCCGATGGCATGTGAATTTTTCAATAATTGCCATGGTAATTTTGAATGTTCAGTCAGTGAGCATTATGGGTAATTGTCCTACATACTTACATGAAATGCTGTAGTAACAGTGCCATTCCAAACACAATAAATGTGAAAATTAACAAAGATACAAAATATTGCTTAAGTGAAGAAAATCAGCTCAAAATTGTAGGAGGAAATGCCCCTGCAGCAGGGAAGCTTACGGTATTATAATATATTGTAGATAACGTTAATATAATTTGTGTATTTACATTATCAGTACACATACAAATGTAAGTATATGCTAGGGATACACTGAGTGAACAAAACATTAAGAACACCTTCCTATTGAGATGCCCCCCTCCTTGCAGTTCTTGACATAAACTGGCACCTACTACCAGACTCTGTTCAAAGGGACTTAAATCTTTTGTCTTGCTCATTCACACTCTGAATGACACACATACACAATCCATGTCTCAATTGTCTAAAAATCATTCTTTAACCTGTCTCCTCCCCTTCATCTACACTGAGAAGAAGATTTAACAATTGACATCAATAAGGGATTATAGCTTTCACCTGATTAATCTATGTCACGGAAAGAGAAGGTGTTCTTAATGTTTAACACACTCAGTGTATGTGTCAATGATGTTATAGATTCCAAGTGGTTGATTTTTTAGGGAATTACTATATGCTCTATGTTATACCTGCAGATCATCACAGCAGCCGAAGTTGCTGCACAGAGGGAGGAGATCCTCCAAACAGCCAGTGTCCCTGCACAGAGGGAGGGGATTCTCCAAACAGCCAGTGTCCCTGCGCAGAGGGAGGGGATTCTCTCAGCAGCTAGCATCAATGCACAGAGGGAGGAGATCCTCCGATCATCAGGTCTCCTCCCTGCACAGAGGGAGGGGATCCTCCAAACAGCCAGTGTCCCTGCGCAGAGGGAGGGGATTCTCTCAGCAGCTAGCATCAATGCACAGAGGGAGGAGATCCTCCGATCATCAGGCCTCATCCCTGCACAGAGGGACGGGATCCTCCAAACAGCCAGTGTCCCTGCGCAGAGGGAGGAGATCCTCCAAACAGCCAGTGTCCCTGCGCAGAGGGAGGGAATCCTCCGAACAGCCAGTGTCCCTGCACAGAGGGAGGGAATCATCCGAACAGCCAGTGTCCCTGCACAGAGGGAGGAGATCCTCCAAACAGCCAGTGTCCCTGCACAGAGGGAGGGGATTCTCTCAGTAGCCAGCATCAATGCACAGAGGGAGGAGATCCTCCGATCATCAGGCCTCATCCCTGCACAGAGGGAGGGGATCCTCCAAACAGCCAGTGTCCCTGCGCAGAGGGAGGGAATCGTACCAATGGCCAGCGTCCCAGCGCACAGCGAGGGGATTGTCCCAAAGGCTAGTGTCCCTGCTGAGAGGGAGGAGGTCCTCCGAGCATCAGGCCTCATCCCTGCACATAAGGAGGGGATCCTCCGAGCATCAGGCCTCATCCCTGTACAGAGGGAGGGGATTCTTCCAGCAGCTTCTATCACTGCGCGGAAGAAGAAGATCCTCAGAGCATCACACGTCACCCATGCACAAAGGGAGTTGATCCTCCTGATGGCCAGTGTCACTGCGCAGAGGAAAGGAATCTTCCCAAAGGCCAGCGTCCCTGCGCACAGGGAGTGGATCGTCCCAAAGGCTAGTGTCCCTGCAGAGAGGGAGGAGATCTTCCTCACAACCAGTGTCCCTGTGAAGAATGGAAACAATCATCCACAACCACCTCCCATCATCCCCATGGTGGCACCACTGTGGAAATGGGATGGTCGAGCGTGTACTCCACCTGTGGATTTCTATTCCAAGAGAAGAGGTCACTTTACCTTACCTAATTAGTAAAGAAATTACCATTGTGATAGCGTGAGAATAAGTTGTGATAGATTAAATGTATGGCTCATGTGAGTATATAGCTGTAATACTTTCATGCATTTTCTCCATACAACAGGTTTAGCTCCATTTTACTTTTACATTTTAGTCATTTAGCAGACGCTCTTATCCAGAGCGACTTACAGTAGTGAGTGTATACATTTTCATACTCCAGTGAATCTCTCCAGGATTTCGCATGGATTTTTTGGATATTAGCTGATAAATATGCTAGATTTTGCAGCGACAATTATGACATTTTGCATAGCAATATGCAATTGTTTTGTCCAATTTGTTGCAAAAATGCGCTGACAAGGAAAAAACTGTGTTGACGTCTGGCTTGATTGAACCATATTATGCAGTAAATGTGCGGTGATTGGTTGAAATTGCGAGCCCTCTTTTTGTACTGTGGTAATGGGTCAGTTCTATGCAATAATATTGTGATGACGTGACTATTTTATTCAGAAATAGTTTGGTGATTGGTCAAATTTGTAAGCCCTCACATAATATGCAGGGAATTGTTGATTTTGCAACCAAAACAATGCGATCGCAGAGTCCTGGAGTAACCTCCCAGTAATCCCTGTGACTGCGTGTTGGTTAAGATTGGGTTGTAACAGAGTATCAGAGCGAGACGTTTCTACCTGGCAGCTAGTAATTGTTCTGTGTGGTGACATGAGCAGAGTGGCCTGACTTCTCCCACTTATTACAGATGTCCGACTTAGATATGTTGAGCATCCTGCTATGATGTCCATCACCAAGCCGGAACATTCCGATGCCAACCCTCAGTGCCAGACTGGCAGCCGGCCGGTGGCTGAGCCCGAGACCCCTGCTGTTCACAATAACAGTGGAGGCTGGCTCAGCTGGGTCTTTGGGAGTGGAAGAGTTAATAAGAAGGAGGTTCATCTACCTGAGGACAAAGACAGATCTGTAAGGAACTGGTTATTAACACTTTATTCTATGTAGAGACAATTGAGTGGATAAAAAAAAAGAACATTTGTGGCTTGCTTCACATTGCTAATATCTTCTTCCTCAGATTGTCTGGGATCCAACTCTGCACAGATGGGTTAACAAAACTGAGCCCAAGGCTGAGGTACACACTTAAATTCAAAGAAATAAAAACAGTGAACAACCATTGTATTTCAACTGTGATAATATTACTAACAATTTGGAAAATGTGTTGATGTGTTTTACAGAACAAGTGTGTACCACCACCTCCACCGATGGGGACCTATGGATATCAGGGGAACACTGGCAGTGTCCCCAAAGGAGTGAATCCTTACTCTATGAAAGCAGGTGAATATTGCTTTAGAATACATGTGGTTTAACCAAGACTGTGTCAGCCAATCATAGATGTCCCTGGTGGTCCCCTGCTAACACCTTTCCCACTACCAGCAGGTCTATGGGGCAGCAGATACCCTACAATGCATGACAATGATGGGACCAACTCAAAGCCTCCAAGCCATGGTCCTGGACTGCTTCCTAGACAGCTCTCTGGCTTGCTCCCTCCTTCACACTTTGACCTCATGGCACCAATGGTTGTGCCACCTGACACTCTACCCTACTGAGGTATGACTCTAGAAAATCCTTACAAATTGTATCCTTCATCATTAACTGAGATTTTACTTTAACATAGCAAATGGCTGAAGTAGCAAGGATGTTAACTATTTTTTATTTTTGTCCAACAGGCCATTTGCCCAGAGTGGATTTGCCATACATAGATTTTTTTCAGCATTAAAAATCTTCAGCATTAAAAATGTATTAAAACATGATCTTTTAATTAAATCTCTCCTTTGTGTCCTCATGTTCACATTAATTTGATGTGTTCTATCATCATTTACAATGCTTATTGCTTCTGCATTGCTTTACGTTACAGACAAGTATACTGCTCAAAAAAATAAAGGAATAAACTCTTGGGGATCTTATCCCGGTAATGGGATTCATTGTCAAGTGACCATGGCGGGGAATTCAAAACTGCAAGAGTCTAATCATTTCAAATACTCAAACAATCAACTATTTTCCTCCATTTGAAAGATACACATCTCCTAAATCTAACCACGTTGTCCGATTTTCAAAGAGGCTTTACGGAGAATGCATAAAGTTAGGTTATGTTAGGAGAGTACATTGACAATAGCTGTGTGTAATGTTTAGCTAATTCAAAGAAGGGCATCAACAGAGACAGAAAACCAGCTAGAATTATGAACTTACCTTTGACAATCTGCATCAGATGACACTCATAGGACATTATGTTATACAATACATGCATTTTTAGTTCCATCAAGTTCATATTTATATCCAAAAACAGCATTTACAGTCGCGGTGAAATTCAGAATTTTTTTCGTCTCAAATGCTCCCAGTGAATTCAGCGTTACAAATTACGGAATTACTATTCGAAAGCATTGGTAAATTATAATATTGTCATTCAAAGAATAATATATTATCATCTCGTAATTGCTACCGAATGGCCAGATCTCAAAATAACTTTACTGGGAAATCACATTTTGTAATAAACGGGGTACTATGCTAAGAACAATAGGCTAGGCTATACAGGTTAGCAGCATCTAATATCGATAATAACATTGTAAATATCCCCTTACCTTTGATTATCTCCATCAGAAGGCACTGCCAGGAATCCCAGGTCCAGAACAAATGTGGTTTCTTTTGACAAAGTTCATAATTTATGTCCAAATAACACCAAGTAGTTAGCGTTCAGTAGGCTCCCACAAAACGTGTGGGGGGGTGTAAAATCACGCCGAAAAGCTAAAAAAAACTAGTAAATAATCTATTTACGTTCGTTCAAACATGTCAAACGTTGTTTAGCATCAATCTTTTGGTCCATTTTTAACGTGAAACATCAGTAATATTTTCACACGACCTCTCGTGTGTCTAGAAAAACGTTTATGAAAAAATCTCTCTTCTCACATTTATGCGCTGGCGCGAAAAATGAAGTGACGACATGTCAACATCCCTGCATACTAATTTGCTCTCTGTTAATCATAGATGCTTCAAACAACTTTATAAAGATCGCTGACATCTAGTGGAAGCCGTAGGAGTTGCGAAATGAATCCTTTCTCACTGTGGTATCTATAAAGCAATGACCCTAAATAGTACAGTCACAAAATTCACATTTCTTTTGATCTATTTTTCACAGGTTTTTGCCTGCAATATGAGTTTTGTTATACTTACAGACATCATTCAAACTGTTTTAGAAAATTCAGAGTGTTTTCTATCCGAATGTGTTAATAATATGCATATCATAGCTTCTGAGTTGGTGTAGGAGGCAGTTAAAAATGGGCACATATTCTTTTCAAAATTTCTCAATACTGCCCCCTAGCACCAACAGGTTTTAAATACTTTTTTCTTTACATAGTTGAATGTGCTGACAACAAAATCACACAAAAATAATCAATGGAAATCCAATTTATCAACCCATGGAGGTCTGGATTTGGAGTCACACTCAAAATTAAAGTGGAAAACCACACTACAGGCTGATCCAACTTTGATGTAATGTCCTTAAAACAAGTCAAAATGAGGCACAGTAGTGTGTGTGGCCTCCACGTGCCTGTATGACCTCCCCACAACGCCTGGGCATGCTCCTGATGAGGTGGCGGATGGTCTCCTGAGGGATCTCCTCCCAGACCTGGACTAAAGCATCCGCCAACTCCTGGACAGTCTGTGGTGCAACGTGGCGTTGGTGGATGGAGTGAGACATGATGTCCCAGATGTGCACAATTTGATTCAGGTCTGGGGAACGGGCGGGCCAGTTCATAGCATCAATGCCTTCCTCTTGCAGGAACTGCTGACACACTCCAGCCACATGAGGTCTAGCATTGTCTTCCATTAGGAGGAACCCAGGGCCAACCGCACAAGCATATGGTCTCACAAGGGGTCTGAGGATCTCATCTCGGTACCTAATAGCAGTCAGGCTACCTCTGGCGAGCACATGGAGGGCTGTGCGGCCCCCCAAAGAAATGCCACCCCACACCATGACTGACCCACCGCCAAACTGGTCATGCTGGAGGATGTTGCAGGCAGCAGAACGTTCTCCACGGCGTCTCCAGACTCTGTCACGTCTGTCACATGTGCTCAGTGTGAACCTGCTTTCATCTGTGAAGAGCACAGGGCGCCAGTGGCGAATTTGCCAATCTTGGTGTTCTCTGGCAAATGCCAAACGTCCTGCACGGTGTTGGGCTGTAAGCACAACCCCCACCTGTGGACGTCGGGCCCTCGAACCACCCTCATGGAGTCTGTTTCTGACCGTTTGAGCAGACACATGCACATTTGTGGCCTGCTGGAGGTCATTTTGCAGGGCTCTGGCAGTGCTCCTCTATGCACAAAGGCGGAGGTAGCGGTCCTGCTGCTGGGTTGTTGCCCTCCTACGGCCTCCTCCACGTCTCCTGATGTACTGGCCTGTCTCCTGGTAGCGCCTCCATGCTCTGGACACTACGCTGACAGACACAGCAAACCTTCTTGCCACAGCTCGCATTGATGTGCCATCCTGGATGAGCTGCACTACCTGAGCCACTTGTGTGGGTTGTAGACTCCGTCTCATGCTACCACTAGAGTGAAAGCACCGCCAGCATTCAAAAGTGACCAAAACATCAGCCAGGAAGCATAGGAACTGAGAAGTGGTCTGTGGTCTCCACCTGCAGAACCACTCCTTTATTGGGGGTGTCTTGCTTATTGCCTATAATGTCCACCTGTTGTCTATTCCATTTGCACAACAGCATGTGAAATTTATTTTCAATCAGTGTTGTTTCCTAAGTGGACAGTTTGATTTCACAGAAGTGTGATTGACTTGGAGTTACATTGTGTTGTGTTAGTGTTCCCTTTATTTTTTTGAGCAGTATATTTATTTTGTTTTCGGACTGTGGTCTGTGAGGGCTCTGCCTCTTCACATTCCTTTCCTCTATCCCGGTTATCCTCACTCTATACTTCGTTCACTCGTGTGAGTGTGAACTTACGGGAAATCCTGGCCTTTTGCATGCGTTCGCTTTCATTGCCCTGGGCAATTTGCATTTTCTCAAGCAACAGTTCATCACTAGTGTTAATATTCTGGAGATGCACTCTCATCTCTGCCCTGACATTATCATTTGTTAATCCTGTAACAATGGCCTGCAGGCATTGACTCTTGACTAACTGTGCCATATTTCAGTCCTGCTTGGGCACGAGCTGAGGCTGATAACACTTTCTGTCTCAGGTTAAAGACTCGGACTAGGAAGTCCAAGGCCGTGTTGCTTTAGTCAACTTGTGATACAGTTCAGTAGCATCCCTCTCTGCATAATGTGTCCTCAAGATATGTGTCCCCCAGATAACTCCTCATCTTAAGCCCTGGGCTCACAGCTCTGATTACTGCTTCTATGATTTCTAATTCATGGTATCCTTTTCTCCGTCCATTTTCAATACGATGTTCTAGGCTGCTGAAACTGAGCTTATCTTTTTGATTTTGATCTCCGATCTGTCCATGAATTTTAAAGTCTTTCTAACTGGACATACTCACTCCATTCTCTCTCTGTGGTGGGTGCCTTTCTGGAGCTGAGACCACTTCTCTGCTGGGCTGAGGAGCCCCTCCCTCTTCTTTTCGTTCTGCCGCAGCTCCCGTCTCTCCGCTGGGTTCGCTGTCGCCGACTGGCTGGGACTTGTAGGCAGACTTTCACAGTATCCTCAGAGTCCGACATTCCTTTGATTTCGCCTTTCAGTTGAAGCAGCCAAGACATTCCCTCATCCTCTGATTCCATTAAATCCTCCTTCTCACAGTAATCTTCCATCAATTTGCATCGCAAAGCGCGATGGCTCTTTCCTTTTACTTCAGTCATCTACACCTCCTATTCCACAACGTACACACAAGTGCCGTAAATTGTCCTCAGTTAAAGTCCATAAACTCTGTTCGATTTCATCCAACAACATTTCCCTCTCTCGACTCATATTGTCCTGCTCACGTGGCAACAACGACAATGCAGGCAATGGCAAGATAGCTACACTCCGTTAGGTGGTTAGCCTGCTAACGTTAGCTAGCTAGCTGCTCTCCCAATGTCTCTCACTCGTTGTCCGTTCCAGGAATATGGGCTGGTGCTCTGTAGTAACTTGACAAGGAATGCCCACACGCATTTCGATATTACTTTCCTTTACTTTCAACCCAAACCTAAAGGTGTATTGCCAGGTACAAACGGTACAAATATAACAGAACTATATAGCCCACTCAGCCGGTAGTAGAATCACATTGCACAGAACTCACTCTTGGTGATGACATCATCAAAGGGGAAAGGTCAAGGTTAATGCCAATAATAACCATGTAATTATTTATATAGTGTCCACAATATAACACTTCTCCCCCCTCAATTTAAATCCCCCCCTGTAAGGAAAACATAAGGTTAACAAGTAAACCACATTAGTGTTTTCTTCTCTTTACTACACCACACTGTAGAACTTCTGCTGGTGTTACCGTAAATGTAACCAAAACAACAACAATAAAATGACAGTCCTTATTTCTTTTCAACTAGGTCTGCTGCTCCAAACAAACACTAACACCACGAGTCTCTCAGTCTCAACTACAGAGTTAGTCTTTCAGGAGGCTTGTGACTACGCTGTGATCTGCGCAGTACTCCTGGTGTGCTACGAGACACAGGTAAGGCGTGTCCCAGTGGAGCTGGGTCTGAGGGCACAGGAGCGGGTTGGGTGTTTGTGAGAGAATGTCCATCACCCTCTGCTGGAACCACTGAATGCCCCTGTTCCTCAGATGCTGTTTCCTGTGGGATTTCAACTTGTACACTACCACCCACAGCTGTTCCGTCTGAAAACATGGTCTTGTCTTTGTCATAGCGCAGGCGGAGATGGTCCTGGTGTCTGCGCATGACTCGACCATCAGTCAGTTTGACCACAAAGGAGAACGGGACCACTCTGACTCAGAATGATACCTGGCAACCAGCGTTGGCTGCTTTGAGTTGCGGATGTAGACAATGTCATTGGGTTTTAACTGTCTCTCTCTTGCGTGGTGGTCATGTCTCTCTTTTTGTTCTCCTGCTTCCGTTCCACTCGTGCTCTGATGTTCGGACGCAGTAGATCCAGTGAACTTTGGCCTTCTGCCCATTAACTCACCGCTGGATTCTGTCCTGTTGTTGTTTGTGGCGTGATGCGGTACTGGAACAAGAACCGAGAGAGCTAGTAGTGATGGTTCCCCCAGTCATCCTTTTGAGCCCCTCGTTCAGGTCTGCACAGCCCGCTTCCGCTAAGCCGTTTGAGGGCCCGGGTGAACGGGGCGCTGCGGACAATGGCGGATCCCTTTTCTTTCTCCGCATGAATTCTTGGAACATATAGCTGTAATACTTTCATGCATTTTCTCCATACAACAGGTTTAGCTCCATTTTACTTTTACATTTTAGTCATTTAGCAGACGCTCTTATCCAGAGCGACTTACAGTAGTGAGTGTATACATTTTCATATTCCGGTGAATCTCTCCAGGATTTCGCATGGGTTTTTTGGATATTAGCTGATAAATATGCTAGATTTTGCAGCGACAATTATGACATTTTGCATAGCAATATGCAATTGTTTTGTCCAATTTGTTGCAAAAATGCGCTGACAAGGAAAAAACTGTGTTGACGTCTGGCTTGATTGAACCATATTATGCAGTCAATGTGCGGTGATTGGTTGAAATTGCGAGCCCTCTTTTTGTACTGTGGTAATGGGTCAGTTCTATGCAATAATATTGTGATGACGTGACTATTTTATTCAGAAATAGTTTGGTGATTGGTCAAATTTGTAAGCCCTCACATAATATGCAGGGAATTGTTGATTTTGCAACCAAAACAATGCGATCGCAGAGTCCTGGAGTAACCTCCCAGTAATCCCTGTGACTGCGTGTTGGTTAAGATTGGGTTGTAACAGAGTATCAGAGCGAGACGTTTCTACCTGGCAGCTAGTAATTGTTCTGTGTGGTGACATGAGCAGAGTGGCCTGACTTCTCCCACTTATTACAGATGTCCGACTTAGATATGTTGAGCATCCTGCTATGATGTCCATCACCAAGCCGGAACATTCCGATGCCAACCCTCAGTGCCAGACTGGCAGCCGGCCGGTGGCTGAGCCCGAGACCCCTGCTGTTCACAATAACAGTGGAGGCTGGCTCAGCTGGGTCTTTGGGAGTGGAAGAGTTAATAAGAAGGAGGTTCATCTACCTGAGGACAAAGACAGATCTGTAAGGAACTGGTTATTAACACTTTATTCTATGTAGAGACAATTGAGTGGATTAAAAAAAAGACAATTTGTGGCTTGCTTCACATTGCTAATATCTTCTTCCTCAGATTGTCTGGGATCCAACTCTGCACAGATGGGTTAACAAAACTGAGCCCAAGGCTGAGGTACACACTTAAATTCAAAGAAATAAAAACAGTGAACAACCATTGTATTTCAACTGTGATAATATTACTAACAATTTGGAAAATGTGTTGATGTGTTTTACAGAACAAGTGTGTACCACCACCTCCACCGATGGGGACCTATGGATATCAGGGGAACACTGGCAGTGTCCCCAAAGGAGTGAATCCTTACTCTATGAAAGCAGGTGAATATTGCTTTAGAATACATGTGGTTTAACCAAGACTGTGTCAGCCAATCATAGATGTCCCTGGTGGTCCCCTGCTAACACCTTTCCCACTACCAGCAGGTCTATGGGGCAGCAGATACCCTACAATGCATGACAATGATGGGACCAACTCAAAGCCTCCAAGCCATGGTCCTGGACTGCTTCCTAGACAGCTCTCTGGCTTGCTCCCTCCTTCACACTTCGACCTCATGGCACCAATGGTTGTGCCACCTGACACTCTACCCTACTGAGGTATGATTCTGGAAAATCCTTCCAAATTGTATCCTTCATCATTAACTGAGATTTTACTTTAACATAGCAAATGGCTGAAGTAGCAAGGATGTTAACTATTTTTTATTTTTGTCCAACAGGCCATTTGCCCAGAGTGGATTTGCCAATATTCAGCATTAAAAATGTATTAAAACATGATCTTTTAATTAAATCTCTCCTTTGTGTCCTCATGTTCACATTAATTTGATGTGTTCTATCATCATTTACAATGCTTATTGCTTCTGCATTGCTTTACGTTACAGACAAGTATACTGCTCAAAAAAATAAAGGAAACACTAAATCACACAAAAGTAATCAATGGAAATCCAATTTATCAACCCATGGAGGTCTGGATTTGGAGTCACACTCAAAATTAAAGTGGAAAACCACACTACAGGCTGATCCAACTTTGATGTAATGTCCTTAAAACAAGTCAAAATGAGGCTCAGTAGTGTGTGTGGCCTCCACGTGCCTGTATGACCTCCCCACAACGCCTGGGCATGCTCCTGATGAGGTGGCGGATGGTCTCCTGAGGGATCTCCTCCCAGACCTGGACTAAAGCATCCGCCAACTCCTGGACAGTCTGTGGTGCAACGTGGCGTTGGTGGATGGAGTGAGACATGATGTCCCAGATGTGCTCAATTTGATTCAGGTCTGGGGAACGGGCGGGCCAGTTCATAGCATCAATGCCTTCCTCTTGCAGGAACTGCTGACACACTCCAGCCACATGAGGTCTAGCATTGTCTTCCATTAGGAGGAACCCAGGGCCAACCGCACAAGCATATGGTCTCACAAGGGGTCTGAGGATCTCATCTCGGTACCTAATAGCAGTCAGGCTACCTCTGGCGAGCACATGGAGGGCTGTGCGGCCCCCCAAAGAAATGCCACCCCACACCATGACTGACCCACCGCCAAACTGGTCATGCTGGAGGATGTTGCAGGCAGCAGAACGTTCTCCACGGCGTCTCCAGACTCTGTCACGTCTGTCACATGTGCTCAGTGTGAACCTGCTTTCATCTGTGAAGAGCACAGGGCGCCAGTGGCGAATTTGCCAATCTTGGTGTTCTCTGGCAAATGCCAAACGTCCTGCACAGTGTTGGGCTGTAAGCACAACCCCCACCTGTGGACGTCGGGCCCTCGAACCACCCTCATGGAGTCTGTTTCTGACCGTTTGAGCAGACACATGCACATTTGTGGCCTGCTGGAGGTCATTTTGCAGGGCTCTGGCAGTGCTCCTCCTGCTCCTCTATGCACAAAGGCAGAGGTAGCGGTCCTGCTGCTGGGTTGTTGCCCTCCTACGGCCTCCTCCACGTCTCCTGATGTACTGGCCTGTCTCCTGGTAGCGCCTCCATGCTCTGGACACTACGCTGACAGACACAGCAAACCTTCTTGCCACAGCTCGCATTGATGTGCCATCCTGGATGAGCTGCACTACCTGAGCCACTTGTGTGGGTTGTAGACTCCGTCTCATGCTACCACTAGAGTGAAAGCACCGCCAGCATTCAAAAGTGACCAAAACATCAGCCAGGAAGCATAGGAACTGAGAAGTGGTCTGTGGTCTCCACCTGCAGAACCACTCCTTTATTGGGGGTGTCTTGCTTATTGCCTATAATGTCCACCTGTTGTCTATTCCATTTGCACAACAGCATGTGAAATTTATTTTCAATCAGTGTTGCTTCCTAAGTGGACAGTTTGATTTCACAGAAGTGTGATTGACTTGGAGTTACATTGTGTTGTTTAAGTGTTCCCTTTATTTTTTTGAGCAGTATATTTATTTTGTTTTCGGACTGTGGTCTGTGAGGGCTCTGCCTCTTCACATTCCTTTCCTCTATCCCGGTTATCCTCACTCTATACTTCGTTCACTCGTGTGAGTGTGAGCTTACGGGAAATCCTGGCCTTTTGCATGCGTTTGCTTTCATTGCCCTGGGCAATTTGCATTTTCTCAAGCAACAGTTCATCACTAGTGTTAATATTCTGGAGATGCACTCTCATCTCTGCCCTGACATTATCATTTGTTAATCCTGTAACAATGGCCTGCAGGCATTGACTCTTGACTAACTGTGCCATATTTCAGTCCTGATTGGGCACGAGCTGAGGCTGATATAACACTTTCTGTCTCAGGTTAAAGACTCGGACTAGGAAGTCCAAGGCCGTGTTGCTTTAGTCAACTTGTGATACAGTTCAGTAGCATCCCTCTCTGCATAATGTGTCCTCAAGATATGTGTCCCCCAGATAACTCCTCATCTTAAGCCCTGGGCTCACAGCTCTGATTACTGCTTCTATGATTTCTAATTCATGGTATCCTTTTCTCCGTCCATTTTCAATACGATGTTCTAGGCTGCTGAAACTGAGCTTATCTTTTTGATTTTGATCTCCGATCTGTCCATGAATTTTAAAGTCTTTCTAACTGGACATACTCACTCCATTCTCTCTCTGTGGTGGGTGCCTTTCTGGAGCTGAGACCACTTCTCTGCTGGGCTGAGGAGCCCCTCCCTCTTCTTTTCGTTCTGCCGCAGCTCCCGTCTCTCCGCTGGGTTCGCTGTCGCCGACTGGCTGGGACTTGTAGGCAGACTTTCACAGTATCCTCAGAGTCCGACATTCCTTTGATTTCGCCTTTCAGTTGAAGCAGCCAAGACATTCCCTCATCCTCTGATTCCATTAAATCCTCCTTCTCACAGTAATCTTCCATCAATTTGCATCGCAAAGCGCGATGGCTCTTTCCTTTTACTTCAGTCATCTACACCTCCTATTCCACAACGTACACACAAGTGCCGTAAATTGTCCTCAGTTAAAGTCCATAAACTCTGTTCGATTTCATCCAACAACATTTCCCTCTCTCGACTCATATTGTCCTGCTCACGTGGCAACAACGACAATGCAGGCAATGGCAAGATAGCTACACTCCGTTAGGTGGTTAGCCTGCTAACGTTAGCTAGCTAGCTGCTCTCCCAATGTCTCTCACTCGTTGTCCGTTCCAGGAATATGGGCTGGTGCTCTGTAGTAACTTGACAAGGAATGCCCACACGCATTTCGATATTACTTTCCTTTACTTTCAACCCAAACCTAAAGGTGTATTGCCAGGTACAAATATAACAGAACTATATAGCCCACTCAGCCGGTAGTAGAATCACATTGCACAGAACTCACTCTTCGTGATGACATCATCAAAGGGGAAAGGTCAAGGTTAATGCCAATAATAACCATGTAATTATTTATATAGTGTCCACAATATAACACTTCTCCCCCCTCAATTTAAATCCCCCCCTGTAAGGAAAACATAAGGTTAACAAGTAAACCACATTAGTGTTTTCTTCTCTTTACTACACCACACTGTAGAACTTCTGCTGGTGTTACCGTAAATGTAACCAAAACAACAACAATAAAATGACAGTCCTTATTTCTTTTCAACTAGGTCTGCTGCTCCAAACAAACACTAACACCACGAGTCTCTCAGTCTCAACTACAGAGTTAGTCTTTCAGGAGGCTTGTGACTACGCTGTGATCTGCGCAGTACTCCTGGTGTGCTACGAGACACAGGTAAGGCGTGTCCCAGTGGAGCTGGGTCTGAGGGCACAGGAGCGGGTTGGGTGTTTGTGAGAGAATGTCCATCACCCTCTGCTGGAACCACTGAATGCCCCTGTTCCTCAGATGCTGTTTCCTGTGGGATTTCAACTTGTACACTACCACCCACAGCTGTTCCGTCTGAAAACATGGTCTTGTCTTTGTCATAGCGCAGGCGGAGATGGTCCTGGTGTCTGCGCATGACTCGACCATCAGTCAGTTTGACCACAAAGGAGACGGGACCACTCTGACTCAGAATGATACCTGGCAACCAGCGTTGGCTGCTTGTGAAGTTGCGGATGTAGACAATGTCATTGGGTTTTAACTGTCTCTCTCTTGCGTGGTGGTCATGTCTCTCTTTTTGTTTCTCCTGCTTCCGTTCCACTCGTGCTCTGATGTTCGGACGCAGTAGATCCAGGTGAGCTTTTGGCCTTCTGCCCATTAACATCACCGCTGGAGCCTGTCCTGTTGTTGTTTGTGGCGTGATGCGGTACTGGAACAAGAACCGAGAGAGCTTAGTAGTGATGGTTCCCCCAGTCATCCTTTTGAGCCCCTCTTTCAGAGTCTGCACAGCCCGCTCCGCTAAGCCGTTTGAGGCCGGGTGAAACGGGGCGCTGCGGACATGGCGGATCCCGTTTCTCCGCATGAATTCTTGGAACAAATCACAGGTAAACGTTGTTGCGTTGTCGGACACCAGAGAGTCCGGCAGACCATGGGTTGAAAACACCTGCCGAAGCTTTTCAATGGTTGTGGTCGCTGTGATGTTGCTCATGATGTGCGCCTCCAGCCACTTGGAGTGTGCGTCCACCATGACAAGGAACATGTGACCCATGAAAGGGCCTGCAAAATCTATATGCAGCCTGGACCATGGGTGGTCAGGCCACTCCCACAGATGTAGTGGCGCGGGCGGCGCCATCTTCTGGTTGATCTGGCACTCAGAACATGATTTAACTTTGTCTTCTACCTCCTGATCCATGTTAGACCACCAGATGTAAGATCTGGCTAAACTTTTCATCCGGGAGGCACCCGGGTGAGCCTCATGGACCTCATCCATGACTTGTGCACGGCCAGGGGGTGGAACAACCACTCTGGACCCCCAGAGTATGCAGCCATCCTGCACACTCAGCTCAGTTTTGCGCTTTGCATAAGGTCTTAGTCCATCATCCTCTATGACAGGAGGCCAACCCTGCATCAGGAATCTTTTCACTTGGGACAGGATAGGATCCCGGTCTGTCCACTGTTTGATCTGTTTGGCATTCACAGGTGAGTTTGACAATCTCTCCATTAGGAAAATTGTCTCGGGAGGCACCACAGTTGTGGCAGGCATCTCTGGTAGCGGGAGACGGCTGAGCGCGTCTGCATTTGCATTGTCCTTCCCCGCTCTATACACTATCGTATACTGGTAAGCCGACAGTGTCAGGGCCCAGCGCTGTAACCTTGCTGAAGCCATGGGCGGAATGCATCTTGATTCACTAAAAAGGCTCATCAGTGGTTTGTGGTCAGTGCATATGGTGAAATGACGACCGTAGAGGTACTGATGGAAGCGTTTCACAGCAAAGACTATGGCCAGACCTTCCTTGTCTAACTGTGAATAACCCTTCTCAGCACTCGTCAGCGTACGTGATGCAAATCCAATGGGTCTCTCTGACCCGTCCTCCATCTGATGAGAGAGTACTGCCCCGACGCCATAGGGTGAGGCGTCACATGACAGGATGATCTCTTTGTCTTGGTCAAAATGAACCAGAAGTTGTGCTGATTGTAGTAGTGCTTTCACTTCCTTGAAAGCTTTCTCTTGTGCTGGCCCCCACTTCCATTTACAGTCTTTGTGGAGCAACTGATAAAGTGGAGCCAACACTGTTGACAGCTCAGGGAGGAACTTACCATAGTAGTTCACCATGCCCAGGAACGACCTGAGCTCTGACCCATTCTTGGGGTTTGGAGCATCCTTGATTGCCCTGACTTTGTCCTCCACAGGACACAGACCCTGCTCTGTGATCTTGTGACCTAGGTATGTCACACTCTGTGCTTGGAATGTGCACTTGCTACGCTTCAGGCGCAGCCCTGCCTCAGAGAATCTCTTTAACACCTGGTCCAGATGGTGGAGGTGCTCCTCCTCCGTCTCCCCTGTAACCAGGATGTCATCCAGGTACACTGCTACATGAGGGATCCCCTGCAGCAGATTGTCCATTGTCCTCTGGAAAATGGCTGGGCTGGACGCCACTCCGAAAACCAAGCGGTTGTACCTGAACAAGCCTTTGTGCGTGTTTACTGTGACATACTCTTTTGAGTCCTCGTCCAGGAGGAGCTGTTGGTAGGCGTGACTCATGTCAAGCTTTGAGAACGTCTTGCCTCCTGCCAGTGTCGCGAACAAGTCCTCCACCCGTGGCAGCGGGTAAGCGTCTAGCTTAGAGGCCCTGTTGATGGTGAGTTTGTAGTCCCCACATATACGCACCGTGCCGTCACTTTTCAGAACGGGAACGATAGGAGCTGCCCAGCGGGAGAACTGAACGGGAGTAATGACGTTTTCTTCCTGCAGCCGCTCCAACTCTTCTTCCACTTTCTTTTTCATGGCGTAAGGCACTGTCCTGGGCTTGAAAAAGCGAGGCTCGGCCTGAGGATCCACGAACAGCTTAACTGCAGTGCCCTGCAGTGTGCCCAGTTCATCTTTGAAAATCTCTGGGTATTTTTGAATGACATCCTCAGTCACTCGGGTGTGTTTTATCTCACCCCAGCTCAGTTGTATTTTGTTTAGCCAGTCACGCCCTAGTAAACTAGGCCCATTCCCTTTCACCACCAGGAGCCGTGCTCTCGCTTCCTGGCTGTTGTATGCAATGTCCACTTCTAGAGCCCCAAGCAATGGTATGGTCTCCCCGGTGTACGTACGCAGTCTGATCCCTGCTGGTGTGAGGGCAGAAACCTGTCTTGAGCCCCATTTTTGTTTGTAGGTCTCCTCACTTATGACAGAGGCAGAGGCCCCCGTGTCAACCTCCATCCTCATCTGCTTTCCATCTACCTCCACTGTAGCATAGATAGGCTCTGCGCGCGGCTCCCTCACATTAAACATGTTGTAGGAACAATGCTCTTCCTCCTCCTCTGTGCTCTCTAGGTGGTGCGCTGCTGACTGAGGCTTTGGTGCTGTGAACTTGCCCAGCCCAGTCCGCCCACCCTCTGGCTTGCTCCTAGGACCCCTGCATTTTTTTGCTAAATGTCCCTTTTTGTTGCAATTGTGACAGACAGTCTCCATGAACTTACAGTTGTTACCATAATGTGTCCCTCCACATCTGAAACATTCCACTGCTTTTCCCCTTTTTCCTGCCACCTCTTTTGTCACCTGATGCACTGCACAACTTTCACTGTTGGCCTTTTGAATATTTTTCACATTACTAGCGGCCATCTCCATCCCTTGAGATAGTTCCAATGCCCTCTTGAAAGTCAGTGTGGCTTCCCCCAGCAACCGGCGCTGTATGCTGTCCTCATTAATGCCACAGACTAATCTGTCACGGAGCAAGTCCCCTAACATAGCCCCAAACTCACAATGTTCAGAGAGTTCACGTAATTCAGCAACAAAGGTAGCAACAGACTGACCTGTTTTCCGAAAATGGCAGTTAAACTTGAACCTCTGGACAATCACTGAAGGCTTTGGATTGTGGTGAGTCTGAACGAGAGCAACTAGATCCCCAAAAGGAATTTCTCCCGGTCTCCGTGGTGTAGCCAAATTCCTCATTAGCTTGTAGGTTTTAGCCCCACACACACTCAAGAGAATAGAGCGCTGTTTAGCCTCATCTATGATTCCATTTGCCAAGAAAAAGTGTCCCAACCTTTCCACATATTCCGTCCAGTCTTCGTTCTCTTCCACAAACTCAGTGATAGTCCCAAACATTGCCATTATAACGCCAACTTGTCCTTGATCCTCGTTAGCGATTTGCACTTGCTGCTGATTGTCCCCGTCGGCGTTTCCGTCCAGTGGCACCTGCTCTCCGTCGCTCATTAAGCTATCTAGCTAACTCGCCCTGTACAAGTTGATAAAGTTTTATCCTCGTCGCCAAAAAGGTGTAGTAACTTGACAAGGAATGCCCACACGCATTTCGATATTACTTTCCTTTACTTTCAACCCAAACCTAAAGGTGTATTGCCAGGTACAAACGGTACAAATATAACAGAACTATATAGCCCACTCAGCCGGTGGTAGAATCACATTGCACAGAACTCACTCTTGGTGATGACATCATCAAAGGGGAAAGGTCAAGGTTAATGCCAATAATAACCATGTAATTATTTATATAGTGTCCACACTATAACATGCTCATATGAAAATAAATCTCAGCGGTGCCTCCAAATTTGTTACCCTTCCAATGAGCTTATCATATAAACTACAACGCGAAAAGTAAGGTTTACTTCACTTTTAATCATGTCAGCACAGGTGACAGCCGTTTACAGCTTTTCTTTAGTTTTTCATTCTTACTCTTTCCAATTCACTTAAACTATATTTCTTTATTTCCCATGGTGTCACGACTCCTGCCGAAGTCGGTTCCTCTTGTTCGGGCGGCGTTCGGTGGTCGACGTCACCGGTCTTCAAGCCATCACCGCTCCACCTTTCATTTCCCATTTGTTTTGTCTTGTTTTTCCACACACCTGGTTTACATCCCCTCATTACTCTACGTGTATATTATCCTGAGGTCCCCTCGTGTCTGTGTGTGGTATTGTTAGTTCGTTTTGTGTGTGACGCTACAGGCTAGTTTTGCGCCGGGTATTATGTTAACCCGTGGTTTTTGTATTTTGCACTATTTTGTGTATTTGTGCGCTTGCTTTTTCCTTGGGCCGGAGTGTTGTTACGCAGTTGCGTCCGGCTGTTTTCCTCTGCCTAATAAAGCGTGCCTGTTCACTCATCTCTGCTCTCCTGCACCTGACTTCCTTCGACCAGTTGCGCACACTCTGACAGAATACCACACCCTGCCTTATGGAGTCAGCAGGAGCAGGTACCCCTGTTGTAGGGGTCGAGGAGCGCGTCCGAGAGCACACGGCGATGCTCCACCATCTCGGCGCCGTTATGGACCGCGTCGTTCAGACGATAGACCGCTGGGAGAGACAGGGAGTCCCTCCAGCGCCTCCACCAGCACAACAGGGGTCGCCACTACTCGCCCCTCCTGTACCTGGTCCCAGTGGGATTCGTCTCGCTGTTCCCGGGGAGTATGATGGGACGGCGGCATGCTGCCAGGGTTTCCTGCTGCAGCAGGACGTGTACCGGCTCCTTCGGGACGTGAGAGGGTGTCCGCCCTCGTCTCGTGCCTCTCGGGGGAAAGCCCTGGAGTGGGCTAACGCCATGTGGGTAGAAGGAGATGCAGCGCTGGACCACTTCGAGGAGTTCACCCGCCGCTTCCGAGCAGTCTTCGACCACCCGCCCGAGGGTAGAGCGGCGGGTGAACGTCTCTTCCACTTGAGGCAGGGGACGAGGAGCGCCCAGGAGTTCGCCCTGGACTTGGAGCATGCATGGAGCGGCGGAGCTTGCAGAAAGCCTCGTGCTCTATGTCCATCATTTTTAGGCAAGTGTTTACTTCCCAGGCCTGCAGTATGAAACAGGAAGTCCCATTAGTGTAATTTCACAACAGATCTATCCTGCTGTGCTAACTCGTTGTTGAAAGGCTAGTAAAGAGCTCACTAACTTGTAGTATGTCTCTAACTCTCATTCTCTTACCAGCCGAGCGAGGTCGTTTCCCTCCTCCAGGGTTTCCTTCCACACCCTTCAAATAAAACACAGAGCAATTCAACTTTCCTGGCTTGTGTTTTTTCTGTTGTTTATTTTACCCACACCTCCTTTAGTGCTGCTGGTGGCAGGGAATGGCAGTGAAGGTGAGTGCTGACGTGGCGCTCACCTCTCCCTAAGGGATTTTTTGCCCTGAGACACCAGCCAGTTGCTCATGTGCTCCGTGGTGACATGGGGCGGGACCTGGCCTTGACTCTGGAGCAGCAGATAATGGACCATGAGCTTCTTCTGCAAGATGAGGTAAGGTGTGAGACCATGCCACGAAATACCATATCATGTGCTTTCAGAAGGGCCTCTCGCAACATTTCACAACTACTCATGCCTGACAATTTGCAAGTGATATTAAGAACTCTTATGACCAACTTCTCTAAACTGTCTTGAAATACAACTCTCTTTCTGTTGTTTATGTTTTTGTGGGATGAATCTTACCTGTTTATTGTAATATGTTTCCTCCCAGCAGGCCTGCAGAGTCTGAAAATAAAGGCTGCTTCTACAGAATTCCTTTGAAGATAATGAAAATAATGATGCTTTGTTATGCACATTATGCACAGGCATTTACACTATGCTAAAATGAATTTATCCTAAGATTACCTTTGTGGGACCATAAGTGAACTCCGGAATGCACCAAACCCTATCCATGGTAAGATGGGGAAGAAATGCAGCGCTATAGATATACGGGATGCTCTAGAGATAACAGGAATGACTTAAAGTCGCGAATGATCAATGACTGTGTTGTCGTCCAATATGCTGCACTTAGAATTGAGTTGCAGGCGATGTTTGGCGCAAAATAGAATGTTTACATTCTATTGCCATGGAGAAATGGAATGTGTAGAACCTGTATAATTGGGTATGCTTCTATGTCTTTATTTCGTGAAAGATTAAGCTCTTTATTATGTCATAATGTGTATATGAGGACGTAGGAGCCCGTCCCGATTCATGACATGATTATCCAGGTGCATGTTGCATAGACCTACCAGTCCAACCTTGGTTTGCAAGTTAAATACATTGTTTATATATGCCTTTACAAATCTATTGACCACATCCATTTAAAGCAATGATTGTCAATTGAAAATGTGGTTGTTGTGTTATCCTGTTGTGCGCCTTGAGTGTCAGTCCCCTTAAGCACATTATTCCAATATTTCCGAGCTCTGAATTGACACAAGGAACACTTTTGCAAAGATATTCGGTTACAAATAAGAGTATGAATGACAATAAACGTATGACTTGGATTGTATGCATAATAGTGTAGTAAACAATATCGCTCAGCGTGGGAACTTTTGGTGTTTGGAAAGTATCCGTTATAAGTCTCCATGGCACGTATCACTTCGTTGTCTTGTTGGTAATAGTAAAAATGCATGACAGTCCGCATTGTAATGGTCTAACAGGTGCTTTTCATTTTGTTTCTGACATTAAACAGACATCTGAGAACTGAATTGCTTACAGTTGTACCTATGATGCACAGACACATTAAAGCTGTACAGTGTAGTTTGATAAGTCAGTTTCAATTATACATATATATATATATACAATCTCGGCTATTTGCATATGTACGACCGTCCAAACTTGACCCCACACACATACACACACATTCATGCTAATCCCTCACACGCTTTTGAACATTGCACAACCTGCAACAAGACACTGAAAGAGCATGTTATTCCAAGTGTGTTTGTGTTTGAATAAAGACCCTAAGAATGAAATCAATGTGTGGATGTTGATTGGACAATGTATATGTGCTTTGCAGAAGCCATTTTTTTTTTTGCATTCCCTGTAGCGTGTATTTTACTAGCGTGTATTTTACTTTATTTTACAGAATGAAGATTTGGTCTGAGAAACTATGCCGATTATAGCATTTTAGCATTATTTTTTAAAATAAGGCAATGTTTATATGACCCCCTTTCAAAGAGTCGCTCATTTATCACTTTCTTGCAGATATACAGTGCCTTCAGAAAGTGTTCATACCCCTTAACTTATTCCTCATTTTGTTTTCTTACAGCCTGAATTCCAAATGGATTAAATTATAGTTTTTTTTATCATCTCACCCAGCTACAGACAAAACCCCATAATGACAAGGTGAAAACATGTTTTTTGAATTTTTTTCAAATGTATTGAAAATGAAAAACATAAATATCTAATTTACATAAGTATTCACAATACATGTTAGAATCACCTTTGGCAGCGATTAAAGCTGTGAGTCTTTCTGGGTAAGTCTCCAAGAGCTTTGCACCCCTGGATTGTTCCGTATTTGCAATATCACACTATATACAGTACCAGTCAAACGTCTGGACACACCTACTCATTTAAGGGTTTTTCTTTTTTTTTACAATTTTATATATTTTAGAATAATAGTGAAGACATCAAAACTATGAAATAGCACAATTGGAATCATCTAATAATCAAAAAAGTGTTAAACAAATCCAAATATATTTTATATTTGAGATTCTTCGAAGTAGCCATGAAGTTCTTCATGGTCGAATTGCTCCATTGAAACCACTACTTATGGGCGGACACCAATAATAAGAAGACTTGCTTGGGCCAAGAAACACGAGCAATGGACCTTAGACTGGTGGAAATTTATCCTTTGGTCTGATGAGTCCAAATTTGAGATTTTTGGCTTTCAATGTGTGTGTAAAGAATCAAGGGTGTTTAGTAGGGTCTACTCTTCATCATAAAACTATTTGTTCAATGGTTTAAAATCTGTCAGAAGCTGCTTTCAATTCATGGTGGCTCTGAATAAGTCTTGACTGGAGACAGAGCTTGTTTTGCCAAGGAAAGTGAAAAGGACTGAGGGAAAGTAAAATGGAAAATACATGGAAAGGAACATGGAAGAACCTCAAAGAACATTGCATTTTCAAGACCATGTAACATCAAACATAACATCAAAATGCATCTTATATTCCTGCCCTTACAGAAAAACCACATGATTTCAACTGACATTTTATGTGAAATCATGTGAAAACCATGTGAAAATCATGCGAAAATCCCATTTTCACAAGTGTAGTTTAATGTAATCACATGTTGCTTTACATGTTATCACATTATCTTCACATAAGATTACATGAAAACATGTTTTTGGAACACTTCCCGTGTTCACATGTGAAATTGATGTGGTTTTTGCGTATCTGACTGGATAGGATGGGTGATTCAGCAGAGGACAGAGCGAAGCTGACCAGCCAACAGGAACTGTGTGTCCCTGACAAGCAGGCCAACAAACGCCCTGCAGTTCCACACTCAAGGTTCTTAATAATGCTTTAAAATGCACATGTACGATTGTGCATGTGTAATGGGTTGAAAACAAAGTCACTAAAAACGGACACTCTTTTATTATGCATTTCCCTCCCAATTTGTTTATGTATTTGTCTTAATTAATCTAAATTGCATTTTCTAAATACTTTAGCGTTAGCAGTCCATCAGGCCAATAGATGGCGCTGTTGCACTGTTGTAGCAGGAGAAACAGCAAGTTCAGGCCAAGCGCTCACCATTCTGCTGAATAAGGATCAGAACTTTACTGAGCTAAACTGGGTCTGTTCTTTTTACTATTACAGGTATGTAACAGAACTTCCAAACGTTCAAATATATACACAATATGTAATAACATGCTATTTAACAACTCTGTCAAGGTATTATCACGTTAGGAAAGGTTTTGTTTTGGCTTTGTGTCGAACTGAGTGAGAGAAGAACGTGATTTACATTGAGTGAGAGTATTTGTTAGCTTGATGCTAGCTGAGGTAAAAAACGATTTACGAGTCACAGAGACTATGTTTACTGAGTAGCTTACTTGTACTGGATTTTGTCTAGGAGATTTTTTTATAAAGAATCCATTTGTTAGGGATTTCTGACTTGGTTTTACATGTTATTGTTTTTTTGTGTAAAATTGTGACTTTTAGTGCATACAGTGAGAGAGAGACGATTTTCTGGAGGTGCCACTATCTTAAAGCTGAATGTATTGTTGTCAGTTTTCTATAGAGGTAGCGGTATATAGAAAAACATTCAGTTATGTTTTCATATATAGGTGTTTCTATTGTATGAATGTGAAATACATTGTGGTTTTCATGTGAAACCATACACTAAGACAGGGTTATTTGTGGAACATTTTTGAGTTGTGCTTTAGGTAAAGTGCATTTATGTTGTGTAATTTAAAATGTGCACTTGTTTGATGTGAATATTTTCAAAGTACTAACAAGAAAATAGACAATTGAACAAGAGGAAAAAAACATTCTTCAGAATAAAGAAAGCGCCAGAACTTTGCAGACGTAAACTTGTGTCCGTTCTTTTTACTTTTGCAGGCCACCTCAGCTACACATGCACTCTGTCTGCCCACGCATCCACGCATGCACATACACACGGACAAACACACACTAATGTTCTGTCTCTTGTGTTTGTCAGCAGTTCATCGTGGCCCTGTCGTTCGCCTCCTTCACCAAAGCTCTGTCAGGGACCTACATGAAGTGTGCCATCACTCAGAGAGACACTTTGACCTGTCCAGCTCTCTCATCGGACTCATAGACTGCAGCTTTGAGATGGGTATCAACAATAACATTGAGTTGCTTGAGAATTCATGTAGTAAAAACTAGATACAGACGACAGTATGATCCGTTTTTCTTGTGGTTCAGAGTCTGCTCTCAATACTGTCCAGTTTTCTAGTTGTTCCTATTAACTGATTGATTGGCGTTTGTCCATGACTCTACTGTCAAAGCCCTAACATTGTTTTATGTGCTGCTATGTTGTTGCAGCCTAGTATCCAAACTGATTTGTCATTTTTAGTCAAAATAAAAAATGCGCCTGGGTGCAGTTTCTTGTCCTCCTCGTTCCGCTGTGAAAGGACCGCACCAGCTCCGGTGTCCGAGGCGTCCACCTCTACCACAAAGGGACGAGTAGGATCAGGATGAACGAGGATGGGTCCGGAGTTGAAACGTCTCTTGAGCTCTATGAATGCCCTGTCAGCCTTGAGATTCCCGCAAAAACCTGCTTGAGTGAGGTGGGACAGGGCCGAATGTGTTCCGGAAGGGTTTTTGGAGAAGATCAGGATGTCGTCGAGGTAAACAAAGACGAACCCATTCAACATATCCCTAAGAGTGTCATTGATCAATGCTTGAAAAAATGCCGGTGAGTTCGATATTCCGAAGGTCATGACTAAATACTCAGTGACCACTAGGGGTGTTAAAGGCAGTTTTCCACTCATCTCCCTCCCTGATTCTCACCAGATTTTAAGCGTTGCGGAAGTCCAGTTTGGTGAAGAATTGGGCTCCTAGGGCCAACTCCAAGGTGGCGGACATCGGGTAGGGGGTAACGATTCTTGATCGTAATCCTTTTCAGCCCTCTGTAATCGATGCAAGGACTGAGGTTTGGGTCAGAGACAGAGAGACAAGGGATGCGTTTAGACAGGCAGCCCAATTATGATATTTTTTCCACTAATTGATCTTTTGACCAATCACATTACATATTTTCGCATCAGCTCTTTTTCAGAGCATATCTGATTGGTCAAAATACCAATTACTCAAAAAACTACTGAATTGGGCTGCCTGTCTTAACGAAGCCATAGAAACATGGACATGCTCCAACTGAAATGTTCCATCCTGTCAGTATTGATGTTGAATGGCATTAAATTCTATTTTTTTTGTTTTCTCCCATCCCCTGTAGGTTTGTTGAACATGAGTGGAAATGAAACTCCAGCACACTGGCAGCACTAAAGACGTGTGAGTATAACTTTTCCAGGTGAGGTGAACCTGCCTGTGGGTGCGGTGGGGATATTCCTGGGAGGTCTACTGATGAAGAGGTATAAGCTTGGCGTTGTGTCTGGAGCCCAGCTGTCTTTCGTCACCTCCTTCATGGCCTACCACCTCCTCCTTCTGCAGTCTGGCGCTAAGTGTGACAACGTTAAGGTGGCTGGTCTGACCGTGTCCTACAACGGGTAAATATGACATCTGATTGGTTGGTTGGTTGGTTGGGGGGTGTGTGGGTTGATAAAAACAAAAGTTTTGATCAGTGGAATATGAGGGAGAGTTAGACCAAAACACACATGGGCCTCTTCCTGGGCTCCCTCTTGTGGGAATATACAGTATGGTTGTTACTGAGCCAGGATTCCTGGCTGTTTTGTCACTGTGCCTATGTCAATGATAGTTCAGACACAATTATTTAAACATCATTATTACCAGCCATTTTCTCTGTCCCCCAGGTCCCCTGGTGTACGATGGCAGCCTGTTGTCAGAGTGTAACAGAGACTGCTCCTGCTTGGCTGGGGAGTGGGACCCTGTGTGTTCAGACAATGGCATCACCTACACCTCCCCCTGCCTCGCAGGCTGCTCCAGCTTTACAGGTTACGGCAAGAACACGGTACCAATACTATTAATGTACTGAGTGTACAACACATTCACAGGGATGCTGGCCCATGTTGACTCCAATGCTTCCCACAGTTGTGTCAAATTGTCTTTTGAGTGGTGAACCATTCTTCATACACACGGGAAACTGTTGAGCGTAAAAAACCCAGCAGCATTGCAGTTCTTGACACAAACTGGTACCCCTGGCACATACAACCATGCCCCGTTGAAAGGCATGTAAATATTTTGTCTTGCCCATTCACCCTTTAAATGGCACACATACACAATCCATGTCTCAATTGTCTCAAGCCTTACAATATTTTTTTAAACCTTTCTCCTCCTCTTTATCTATACTTATTTAAGTGGATTTAACTAGTGACATCCATAAGGGATTATAGCGTTAACCTGGATTCACCTGGTCAGCATATGTCATGGAAAGAGCAGGTGATCTTAATATTTTAATTAACTGGGGCCTTGTTGAGGCCTTATCTAAGTAAGTAATTGCTGATTGACAATAAAGTATTATTTTGATGTATGGGAAAAAATATGGTATGCAATTCCTATGTAGAGAAGGTTCTCTCTGGTAGTTGTTCAATATGATTTCAACTTATACAGGGCACTCTTTTTTACTTTTCTTTATTAACAAATATCATCAAACAAAAGAAGAATAGTCACATGCAAACAAGCGTACTAACAAACTATTTACATTGCCAGGAATCCTAAACAAACAAATCATATTCATTAAGACTACAAGTTTGAATTGCCTTTTTGTTTTTCATTATAGTTAGTGATGCCATATTGTTTAAACTCATTTATAAAGTGAAAAAAGTTAGGTTTTGAATTAGGCCATTGGCATTTGTGAATATGAAATGTACCTAGTATTATTAGCAGTTGAATTAAATATGCTACATCTTTATCCGTCAGAATTTCTGAAATAAATCATTATATCAAAACCATTAAATAGTACAACCGGCCCAATTTATTTTGTAACAAAATTCTGTATGTCAATCCAAAACATTCTGCTATAAATACAGGTAAAAAACAAATGCAAAAATGGTCTCCTTTTCCATTCCACAGAAATCACAGTTATATTCAATATTCAGCTTGTGTCACGCCCTGACCATAGAGAGCCCTCGGGGTTCTCTATGGTGTTTTAGGTCAGGGCGTGACTAGGGGGGTTTCTAGGTATTATATTTCTATGTTGGTGTGTGTATATGGTTCCCAATTGGAGGCAGCTGATAATCGTTACCTCTTATTGGGGATCATACTTAGTGTGTCCTTTTTGTCCCACCTGCGATGTGGGATATTGTTTTGTGTGAGTGCCTATGTGAGTGCCTATGAACCACACAGAGGTAGAGGCAGAGGGCCTTCAGGGCTAGCCAGTCAGCCTGCATGCTCTGATCCTCAAGTCAATTGTATTTAAATTCATGTTCATTAAAGATTTGTATTCAAGAATTGAAAAGTCCCATTTACTTAATGATACTTTTTCGCTGTCTTCAACCCTCAAGAACCAGGGTGAGTCTGGGTCTCCCTTTTCCTGGGCAAACACAACTTGCATATCGTCATAGACTAGGCCGAAACGTTAATCTTTTAACCTTGCTTGAATAAAGCAATGCATTTTTTATAGTGAGCAAGAGTTGCGCTTTTTCCTTTTCTATGATCATTCAAGTTTTTGGTTGCACCTCAACTCAACGTTGGTTTCTGTTTATTTTATTTTTACAGGGACAGTGCACATTTATCAACGTTTCAGTTAAGCCAGTTAGCCAGCCGGCTAATTTTCAACCGCAGTCCCTGGGCAGGTTATTAAAAAACAATTACAAATAGACAATCATTGAGCAGTGAGCACACGCAGAGCAACATAGGACAAGCAAGACGTAGCATACAGACAGAGCAACATAGAAGAAAAAGCAACAAGACAAAATCCATTAAAGCAACAGTGTTTCCACACCTCACAAGCTACAGACAACATGGAAAGCGGCAATATACAGCTAGGGATTATGTTCACAAATATGATTGACGCCCACTTTTTTTGCACTATGTTTGAAGGCTGTCAAATTCTTGTCAGGAGGAGAATCACTTAGCCTTTCAACTAAT
This sequence comes from Salmo trutta, assembly GCF_901001165.1. Lineage (NCBI taxonomy): Eukaryota > Metazoa > Chordata > Actinopteri > Salmoniformes > Salmonidae > Salmo > Salmo trutta. The sequence continues at coordinate 13,535,653 of NW_021822911.1, read as the reverse complement.
TTTCAAATGATAGGATGCCTATTTAAAAACACTTTTTCCACATTTCAAGATAGCAGTTAGTTCAGTTTGATCTTATTAAAGACAAATGAATCCACTGTGTCTGCCTTTCCACTGTGAAGACAGGTTCTACTGGCCCCTGCTGTCTGTTGATGGTACTACTACTAGACACAGCGGCAGAATAAATTAAACTAGACATTTGTTTTCATCTCAAAACCAGAGAGCAACCGCTGTCCGGTGAAGTCCACACAAAGCTTATTGCATGTAACCAAACAGTTAGGTGACCTGCAGCACGGTCAAAGCAAAATATATGTTTCAGACATTTTAGGGACGACAAAACGACTATTGCTTTAAAACGACACAGAGAGTTCAGCACCTACAGTTACGATCTGTCTTTAATTTTGCCCTTTTTTAAAACCATAAATTTGGATTAGCACATCTAACACAGCTAGCACAGCTAATGCAGCTAGCACAGCTAACACAGCTAGCACAGCTAACACTGCTAACACAGCTAGCACAGCTAACACAGCTAGCACAGCCAACACAATCAAAGGAAGCCAAATGCTCACTGGCTTCCCTTGCCTTCAACGCTACGGGCAGCAACAATGTTATACTCTTTATGACCAGACAGCATCAGACAGGACTGAGACAGACTGTTTCACTGTCCAGACAGCATCAGACAGGACCGAGGCAGACTGTTTCACTGACCGGACAGCATCAGACAGGACTGAGACAGACTGTTTCACTGACCAGACAGGACTGAGACAAACTGTTTCACTTATCAGACAGGACTGAGACAGACTGTTTCACTGGCCAGACAGCATCAGACAGGACTGAGACTCCCCCAAAGACAACGTGTGTGAAGCAAGAGCTTCCTGTGACAACCGGAAGTTGTTAAAAACAGCCTAGAGCTATTGTCATATGGCCACCTGCAGATAGTGAAAATTACGCAACTCAACCATGTGTCATTCAGTCAATTATTAAGGTAGAGACTTCTTATTCAGGATTCTGTTTATGTCTACCCCAAAGACAACGTGTGTTGAGTAAGAACTTCCTGTGACAACCGGAAGTGGTTAACCTGTTGAGGCCACGGGTTAGCAATGAACCCTGAGACGGGATTGCTAGCAAGGCTGGAAATTCAAAACATCAAAAATCTAATAATTTCAATTTCTCAAACAATCAACTATTTTACACCATTTAAAAGATAAACATCTCCTTAATCTAACCACATTGTTCGATTTTCAAAGAGGCTTTACGGCAAAAGCATAAAGTTAGATTATGTTAGGACAGTACATAGCCACAAAAGTACAAACATCCATTTTCAATTCAAGGTCAGGCGTCACCAAAAGCAGAAACCAGCTAAAATTATGCACCAACCTTTGACAATCTCCATCAGATGACACTCCTAGGACATTATGTTATACAATACATGCATTTTTTGTTCCATCAAGTTCATATTTATATCCAAAAACCGCATTTTACAGTAGCGGTGAAATTCTGATTTTTTTCTTCTCTGAAATGCTTCCGGTGAACAACGTTACAATTTTCAAAATTACTATTCGAAAACATTGGTAAATTATAATATTGTCATTCAAATAATTATAGTTTAACATTTCGTAAATGATACTGTCTTGCCAGATTTCAAAATAACTTTACTGGGAAATCACAAGTTGCAATAAACCAGGTGCTGTGCTAAGAACAATAAGCTAGCCTAATTAGTTTAGCATCATCTTGTAACCATGTAATATCAATAATACTATTGTCAATAATCCATTACCTTTGATTATCTTCATCCATTGGCAGTTCCAGGAATTCCAGGTCCACAACAAATGTGGTTTCTTTTGACAAAGTTCATAATTGATGTCCAAATAACTCCAAGTTGTTCCATGTTGTTAGCGCTTCGGTGGCTACTAAAAAGTAGCGCGGGGGGGGTGTGTGAAGTCACGGCAAAAAGTTAAAAAAGTTACAAAAATAATCTATTTATGTTTGTTCAAACATGTCAAACGTTGTTTAGCATCAATCTTTAGAGCCATTTTTAACGTGAAACATCAGTAATGTTTCAACCCGACTTCACCTGTGTCTAGAAAAACGTTTTTTAAAAATGTCTCGTGTCTCATGATTGCGCAGGTGCAGGCCATAATGGAAGTGACGACATCCCACGGACGTCAACTTCAATGCATTCTAATTTGCTCCCTGTTAATCATGGAAGCTTCAAACAACTTTATAAAGATCGCTGACATCTAGTGGAATCCGTAGGAGTTGCGAACTGTATCCTTTCTCACTATGGTATCTAATAAACAATGACACTAAATAGTACAGCCACTAAATTCTCATTTTTTTTAAATCTATTTTTCTCAGGTTTTTGCCTACAATATGAGTTTTGTTATACTTACAGACACCATTCAAACTGTTTTAGAAAATTCAGAGTGTTTTCTATCCGAATGTGTTAATAATATGCATATCCTAGCTTCTGAGTTGGTGTAGGAGGCAGTTAAAAATGGGCACGTATTTTTTTCAAAATTCTCAATACTGCCACCGTGGCCCGTAGAGGTTTTAAGAGTTAAAACAGGGTGCAGCCTTGACCTCTAAATCTCTTTCAATAGGAATACATTGCCTGCTGCCCTAATTCCAACCTTCCTAAGTCTGGCAGAACTACTAATAACATTTTTATTAACAGCAAGACAATTACAGTAATATATATATTGAATGAATAAAGAGATATCTTACCTTGAACCAGTAGCAGATGCCATCTTGCTCCAAGTAATTTCTCAACTAAATTTTTTCAGAATACAGCAAAGGTAACAATCCAAAATCAGCTCCTTGGAAGTGTGTTCTCTCTCAGTATAAAGTTCTATTGAGAATGACTTCTCTGGAGAAGGCCATTATATACACACTCAGATAGGCACAACCCTTTTCAACATTTAAATATCGAAACAAGAAAAAACCCTGTGTTTAAAGTTGTGTTAAATTGATCATTCAGGAGATGAGATTAACACCTTGCATTGATTGTCCATCCAAGGTGGTTGCCTACGTCATTGTTATGTTGAGGTTAGAAGATCATCAGGGTGATTCATTTCAGGGCTGGGCTCTCTTTCATTCAGTAATACAGAGGCAGGGCAATCAAAGGCTCCAACTCACTGAACTGCCCATCAGCCCAGCCATTGTTATTATTCATACTGTTTGGAAACAGGTTCTATTCAGAACCTCTCAGACTAGAAAATATAAATAATTTTTACTATAGTGTTTTAAATTGTTTGCATGTAGAACGGCTGGTAGGAATAATAACAATGGCTGGGCTGATGGGCACTTCAGTGACTTGGAGCCTTTGATTGCCCTGCCTCTGGGAGCCTGTCCACTTGTTACATGATTACTGAGTGAAAGAGAGCCTATGAAAGTTTTCATGGAGGGTGGGTGACCCCCTTGGTGGCTGAACCTGAGATCAATGAGAGAACTTGTCAGAAAAAACGACAGAGTCCCACTTTCTCTGTCATTGTACAAAGTAGAGAGTGGGGAAAAAATGTGTACAAATGTATACAGAGGCTCTGGAATTTGTCATAAAAAAAATAAAAATAAAAATTGTGAAAAAGGATTCAAATAAAGTTCCAACAGTACATGAGATGATCAGACTGAACCAACTGCTATCTTAAAATGTTTATTCAGTTAAGAAACAGAGGATGGATCACATAATTAAAGTTATCACACAATTAAATAATAAATCCTCACTCACAAAGACAAACATGGCTTCATTATTGTTCACAGTTTATTATCATAGTTTCTCACAGATCCTGGCTTCCACTGTTAGAATGGCTGAGCGAGAGGAGGTGGGGCTTTTTTCATAGCCTGAGAGAGAGAGAGAGAGAGACATTCAGTTTAACTAGAGGGGCTGGGTGCGCCCCCTGTTGGCTGAACCCGGGTGGGAGGTTCCCCCTTAGCAAGCAATGGACCCCAGCACACCACTAAAGCCATTAAGAACTATATTCAAAAACACACCTGGTAACCTGTTCAATCACCAGGCACACGACTCAACATAGTTCAATGACAGAGACTGTGGACTTAGAATAATTTTGGGTAAAAAAAAAGAACATAGTGAAAATTAATAAAATAAAGTTGCAGCTGTCTTTGATATGCTCAAAATTAACTAACTGCTATCTTGAAATGTAGAGAAAGTGTTTTAAAATAGGCATCCTATCATTTGAAAATTAGTTGAAATGCTAAGTGATTCTCCTCTTGAGAAGAAGCTGACAGCCTTCAAAAAGAGCAAAAAAAGTGGTCCCAAAAAATATGTCAAAATGAATAAAAAAATGATACAGCTGTCTTTAATAAGATCAAACTGAACTAACTGCTATCTTGAAATGTTGAAAAAGTGTTTTTAAATAGGCATCCTATCATTTGAAAATTAGTTGAAAGGCTAAGTGATTCTCCTCCTGACAAGAAGTTGACAGCCTTCAAACATAGTGCAAAAAAAAGTGGGCGTGAACATAGAATATTTTTGGGTAAAAAAAAAGAATATACAGCTGTCTTTAATAAGATCAAACTGAACTAACTGCTATCTTGAAATGTTGAAAAAGTGTTTTTAAATAGCTCAGTCTTATCACTCAATATGAGTCAAAATCTGTCACTTCCAGGACTGCTCATTTTGTCAAAAATTGAAAAAATGAACAACTCACAGCTGTGTTAATAGACCCAACTCAAACATCTGCTATCTTGAAATGTCCAAAAAAGGTATTTAAATGGGCCTACCAGACATCTTCTTGAGAGAAGATAAGGTCAGGTACTCCTGACTGACTCTCTGTCATGTTGAAATAGGTTCTCCTGTCTTACTTTCTGTCATGTTGAGATTGGTTTCCCTGTCTTACTTTCTGTCATGTTGAGATTGGTTAGTTCTTCTTGAGAGAACTAACCCAAAATTAGTCCAACTAACCCAAAATTAGTCGAAAGGCTAAGGGATTTTCTAAATAGCTCAGTCTTATCACTCAATATGAGTCAAAATCTGTCACTTCCAGGACTGCTCATTTTGTCAAAAATTAAAAAATTAAAAAATTAACAACTCACAGCTGTGTTAATAGACCCAACTCAAACATCTGCTATCTAGAAATGCCCAAAAAAGGTATTTAAATGGGCCTACCAGACATCTTGAGAGAAGACAAGGTCAGGGATTCCTGACTGACTTTACTCTCCGTCATGTTGAAATATGACAAAAGCTCTAGGCTGTTTTTAACCACTTCCGGTTGTCACAGGAAGTTCTTACTCAACACACGTTGTCTTTGGGGTAGACATAAACAGAATCCTGAATAAGAAGTCTCTACCTTAATAATTGACTGAATGACACATGGTTGAGTTGCGTAATTTTCACTATCTGCAGGTGGCCATATGACAATAGCTCTAGGCTGTTTTTAACAACTTCCGGTTGTCACAGGAAGCTCTTGCTTCACACACGTTGTCTTTGGGGTAGTCTCAGTCCTGTCTGATGCTGTCTGGTCAGTGAAACAGTCTGTCTCAGTCCTGTCTGATAAGTGAAACAGTTTGTCTCAGTCCTGTCTGGTCAGTGAAACAGTCTGTCTCAGTCCTGTCTGATGCTGTCCGGTCAGTGAAACAGTCTGTCTCAGTCCTGTCTGATGCTGTCTGGACAGTGAAACAGTCTGTCTCAGTCCTGTCTGATGCTGTCTGGTCATAAAGAGTATAACATTGTTGCTGCCCGTAGCGTTGAAGGCAAGGGAAGCCAGTGAGCATTTGGCTTCCTTTGATTGTGTTGGCTGTGCTAGCTGTGTTAGCTGTGCTAGCTGTGCTAGCTGTGTTAGCTGTGTTAGCTGTGTTAGCTGTGCTAGCTGTGTTAGCTGTGCTAGCTGCGTTAGCTGTGCTAGCTGTGCTAGCTGTGCTAATCCAAATTTATGGTTTTAAAAAAGGGCAAAATTAAAGACAGATCGTAACTGTAGGTGCTGAACTCTCTGTGTCGTTTTAAAGCAATAGTCGTTTTGTCGTCCCTAAAACGTCTGAAACATATATTTTGCTTTGACCGTGCTGCAGGTCACCTAACTGTTTGGTTACATGCAATACGCTTTGTGTGGACTTCACCGGACAGCGGTTGCTCTCTGGTTTTGAAATGAAAACAAATGTCTAGTTTAATTTATTCTGCCGCTGTGTCTAGTAGTAGTACCATCAACAGACAGCAGGGGGCAGTAGAACCTGTCTTCACAGTGGAAAGGCAGACACAGTGGATTCATTTGTCTTTAATAAGATCAAACTGAACTAACTGCTATCTTGAAATGTTGAAAAAGTGTTTTTAAATAGGCATCCTATCATTTGAAAATTAGTTAAAAGGCTAAGTGATTCTCCTCCTGACAAGAAGTTGACAGCCTTCAAACATAGTGCAAAAAAAGTGGGCGTGAACATAGAATATTTTTGGGTCAAAAAAAGAATATACAGCTGCCTTTAATAAAGTCAAACTGAACTAACTGCTATCTTGAAATGTTGAAAAAGTGTTTTTAAATAGCTCAATCTTATCACTCAATATGAGTCAAAATCTGTCACTTCCAGGACTGCTCATTTTGTCAAAAATGAAAAAATGAAAAAATTAACAACTCTCAGCTGTGTTAATAGACCCAACTCAAACATCTGCTATCTTGAAATGTCCAAAAAAGGTATTTAAATGGGCCTACCAGACATCTTCTTGAGAGAAGATAAGGTCAGGGACTCCTGACTGACTCTCTGTCATGTTGAAATAGGTTCTCCTGTCTTACTTTCTGTCATGTTGAGATTGGTTTCCCTGTCTTACTTTCTGTCGTGTTGAGATAGGTTAGTTCTTCTTGAGAGAACTAACCCAAAATTAGTCGAACTAACCCAAAATTAGTTGAAAGGCTAAGGGATTCTCTTCCTGAGAAGAAGCTGACAGCCTTCAAACAGAGCAAAAAAAGTGGTCCCAAACAATATGTCAAAATGAATTAAAAAATTATACAGCTGTCTTTAGTTCAGTTTGATCTTATTAACTGCTATCTTGAAATGTTGAAAAAGTGTTTTTAAATAGGCATCCTATCATTTGAAAATTAGTTGAAAGGCTAAGTGATTCTCCTCCTCAGGTTACTACTCTGGCCCATAAAATAGAATATGCATATTATAAGTAGATTTGGATAGAAAATACTCTGAAGTTTCTAAAACTTTTTGAATGGTGTCTGTGAGTATAACAGAACTCATATGGCAGGCAAAAAAAACTGAGAAAAAATTGAATCAGGAAGTGGGAGAAATTCGAAATGTAGTTTTTCTTTTGAATCACCTTGAAAAAACTACAAAGACATCGTAGGTGCAACGTAAATCCTGACTCTTCCATTGGCTGTCAACAATCTTTAGGAACTTCTTTCATTCCGTCATCTGTTACCGGGCAGAAAATTCTGTCTCGTTCAATCCCTGGCCAATCAGAAAACAGGTGTGTTATGACGCGCATCCACGTGACTTAGCTGTTGTTTTTATTTGTTCTTGTATGACTGAATACCTACAGCCCCGTTGTTAAATTATCCCCATTTGACGTTAAAAAATACCCTAAAGGATTGATTGGAAACATCGTTTGACGTGTTTCTACAAACGGTAATGGAATTTTTTGGCCATTTCGTCTACGCCACATTGGCATGGTAACATGTAGTTCTGGACGGGTCAACAAAACGGACCTATTTTGGACATAAATGATGGACTTTTGCAGAACAAATGAAAATTTTTCTTGTGGAAGTGAGAGCCCATCCGAGTGCATTCCGCCAGAAGATCAGCAAAAGGTCAGTAAATATTTCCAACATATTGTTAGAGATTTGTCGACGCCGTGGTTGAAGGCTAACTGTATAGCTTAGCATTGAAGGCTAAATTCTGGACTCACAATATTGAACAATGTTGCTTTTCCCGTAACGTTATTTTTGAAATCTGACAAAGTGGTTGCATTTTATGAGTTCTTCCGTAATTTAAATGTGTCTTTTCACCGGATGTTGTGGGGAGGAAACATTTTCTGAACGTCACGCACCAATGTAAAAATTGTTTTTTTTTGGATGTAAATATAAACTTGATCGAACAAAAAATGCATGTATTGTCTAACATGATGTCCTAGGAGTGTCATCTGATTCAGATTGTCAAAGGTTTGTGCTTAATTTTAGCTGAATATCTGGTTTTGTGATGGCTATCGTGCTTGGAAAATGGCTTTTTAATTTTTTGTTTGTTGCTGAGATGCTAAAATAATCTGTTTTTCTTTCACCGTAAAGCCTTTTTGAAATAAGACAATGTGATTGGATTAACGAGTAGAGTATCTTTAAAATGCCATATAATACTTGAATTTTCATTTTGAGATTATTTGGATATGATACTTTATCAGTGTTTACAGTCATACCAACATGATGAATATGATACTTTATCAGTGTTTACAGTCATACCAACATGATGTATATGATACTTTATCAGTGTTTACAGTCATACCAACATGATGTATATGATACTTTATCAGTGTTTACAGTCATACCAACATGATGTATATGATACTTTATCAGTGTTTACAGTCATACCATGAAATGATCAGTTAACCTCTAGACTAGAAACACAGACAAATCACTTCAGGATGAAGTCCAATAGATGTCGCTGTTGCACTGTAGTAGTGGGGGGGAACAGGAAGTTCCGGTAGGCGCACACCATTCTTTAGAATAAGGAAAACGCAAGAACTGTGCTGTCCTTTTCTCTTTATTACTACAGTCTGAGGTCGGTAACGTCAACAGTGAGGACAATCCCAGCCTGCCACTCTCCTTCCACACTGAGTCCAAACCTACAGTCACTGGGTCCTGATTGTGACAGTGGAGCCCAGTTTGCACTGCAGGATCCAGAGATGGAATCAGTGAAGCTGGAGGACTGCAGTCAAACACTGGAGATGAATGTCAACATTAAAGATGAAGAAGAGGAGGAGGAGATTGTCTCAACATGGTCTCCATTCTCTACATCCCAGAGAGCAACAGCAGGAAGATCACAGAGCTAAGAGGTCTCACCACTGCCCACATTGTGAGGAGATTTTCCCAATTCTATCAAAGCTAAAAATACACCTTAAAACACACACTGGAGAGAATCTGTATCCCTGTAATGACTGTGGGAAGAGATTCACAACATCAAGGTCTCTGACAGTTCATCAGAGAATACACACAGGAGAGAAGCCTTACTCCTGCTCTGACTGTGGAAAGAGTTTCTCTCGACTGGCCCAGTTAAAAAGACACCAAGGTAATCATAAAGGAGAGAAGCATTATCACTGATCTGACTGTAGATTTAGTTTTTTATCAACAGCTGAGCTAAAAGGGTAATCAGAGAACACACAGAGGAGAGAAGCCTTACTTCTTCTCTTAAGACAGCATCACCTTTTACAGTGGATTTCTGCTGTTGTGGCCTTTAACCATCTGTCTGACTTTGTTGTTCACACAGGAGAGAGATGTGGCTATCGTGGATCCTCTGGGGAGCCTCAACAAGATCATGATGCTGACAAGGCAGAGCAGAGTCTCTCCACATCAGAACACCTCCAGAAACACCAGCAGAGACCCACAGATGATCAATCTCATTGCTGCTCTGACTGTGGGAAAGGTTGCAAATCTTCATCAGAACTTAAAATACACCAGCAAGTACACACAGGAGAGAAACCATACTGCTGCTCTGACTGTGGGAAACGTTTCTCAAGATCAAATTCACTAAAAGTACACCTGCGAATTCACACTGGAGAGAAATCTCACCACTGTTTTGATTGTGGGAAGAGTTACTTCAGATTAAAATCACTAAAAGTACACATGAGAATTCACACTGGAGAGAAACCTTATAGCTGTGATCAATGTGGGAAGAGTTTTACTATATCTAGCTGTCTGACTATTCATCAGAGAACACATACAGGAGAGAAACCATATAGCTGTACTCAATGTGGGAAGAGTTTCACTACATCTAGCCAATGGATTGTACACCAGAGAACACATACAGGAAAGAAATCTCTTAGCTGTACTCAATGTAGGAAGAGTTTTACTCACTTAGGCAGCCTGTTATCACACCAGAGAAAACACACAATGTGGGAAGAGTTTTACTAAGTCTAGCAGTCTTATTGTACACCAGAGAACACACACAGGAGAGAAACCTCATAGCTGTGATCAATGTGACAAGAGATACTCTGATAAAAGATCTCTGATTAAACATCAGAAAATACATGAAGGAGTTGTTTCATGATATCTATGAAATAATGTCACAATGTAGAATGTTTTTAACATTGTAGTAGGAGTATTTTAATGATGTCACAATGTAGAATGTTTTAACCTGTTTGGGATAGGGGGCAGTATTTTCACGGCCGGATAAAAACGTACCCGATTTAATCTGGTTACTACTCCTGCCCAGAAACTAGAAAATGCATATAATTAGTAGATTTGAAGAGTCTTGGTGGTTCCAAATGTCTTCCATTTAAGAATAATGGAGGCCACTGTGTTCTTGTGGACCTTCAATACTTCAGCCATTTTTTGGTACCCTTCCCCAGATCTGTGCCTCGACACAATCCTGTCTCGGAGCTCTACGGACAGTTCCTTCGACCTCATGGCTTGGTTTTTGTTCTGACATGCACTGTCAACTGTGGGACCTTATATAAACAGGTGTGCCTTTACAAATCATGTCCAATCAATTGAATTTACCGCAGGTGGACTCCAATCAAGTTGTAGAAACATCTCAAGGATAATCAATGGAAACAGGATGCATGTAAGCTCAATTTCGAGTCTCATAGCAAAGGGCCTGAATACTTATGTAAATAAGGTATTTCTGTTTTTCACTTTGTCATTATGGGGTATTGTGTGTAGATTAATGAGGAAAACAATATTATTTAATCCATTTTAGAATAAGGCTGTAACGTAACAAAATGTGTGAAAAGTCAAGGGGTCTGAATACTTTCTAAATGCTCTGAATATGCTATTGGTTTACTGTTAGAATAAGTTGTATGACTACACCAATACTGTTAAAGCAACGATGCAGAGACCTACAAAATGCATGGCCAACCTTGCTGCTAGAGATCTAGCTACTGGGTGTGCAGGTTTCTGTTCCAGCCCTGCACTAACACCTGACATTGTGCTGATTTATTTGGATTAGACACTATTGAACTATTCAGTCATGTCTTGTTGTGGAGTCAGATGGACGTCTAAATCCACGGCCCATTTCCACAGCTGTTCTTTATGATAGGAAATAAAGTGGATTCACACAATCAACTATAGTGTCTTTTTGGGTCATTGAACATTCCCTGTTTGTCTGTTTTATTTGGTTGTTACTCTAATTTAGTCTGATGATATTGATGCACAATCACTGTCTGGCTGACAGTCTGTGAACTGAGTCAATCTAGTTCCCCCAGAATGAATGTTGTGGGTATTTAATTCTGCTACATTTAAACATTATTTTATTAATTTAAGCTTTATTTAACTAGGCAAGACGGTTAAGAACAAATTATTATTTACAATGACAGCCTACCGGGGAACAGTGGGTTAATTGCCTTGTTCAGGGGCAGAACGACAGATTTTTACCTTGTCAGCTCGGGATTCGATACACCAATCTTTTGGTTTCTGGCCCAATGCTCTAACCACTAGGCTACTTGCCGGCCCATAGGCGTGTCCAATGCAGACATGATGAGATTAGTATTGGCTTCATAGGCGTGTCCAATGCAGACATGATGAGATTAGTATTGGCTTCATAGGCGTGTCCAATGCACTTGTGCATGTGGTTTGTAATTTCGATAGTGAAACAGGATTTGCTAGTCCTCCCACATTGTTTCCATTTTGCTGAGATGTTTTCTCCATTTGAAATGATACTGTTAGAAATAGGTAAAGCACTCACACATCTGAGAACTTGTGTGTGTTAATCATTAGTTAATAACTTGAAAGAAAACAAAAGGCTGATTGATACTGATCAGTGTGTGGGTTTCTTTTTCATCAGACAATTAATGAGGCTCACCATGTTGAAGGAGACCAGATTCATAATGAGGCTCACCATGTTGAAGGAGACCAGATTAGACTCATAATGAGGCTCACCATGTCGAAGGAGACCAGATTAGACTCATAATGAGGATCACCATGTTGAAGGAGACCAGATTAGACTCATAATGAGGCTCACCATGTCGAAGGAGACCAGATTAGACTCATAATGAGGCTCACCATGTTGAAGGAGACCAGATTCATAATGAGGCTCACCATGTTGAAGGAGACCAGATTAGACTCATAATGACGCTGACCATGTCGAAGGAAACCAGATTAGACTCATAATGAGGCTCACCATGTTGAAGGAGACCAGATTAGACTCATATTGAGGCTCACCATGTTGAAGGAGACCAGATTAGACTCATAATGAGGCTCACCATGTTGAAGGAGACCAGATTAGACTCATATTGAGTCTGACCATGTCGAAGGAGACCAGATTAGACTCATAATGAGGCTGACCATGTCGAAGGAGACCAGATTAGACTCATAATGAGGCTGACCATGTCGAAGGAGACCAGATTAGACTCATGAGGCTGACCATGTCGAAGGAGACCAGATTAGACTCATAATGAGGCTGACCATGTTGAAGGAGACCAGATTAGACTCATAATGAGGCTGACCATGTCGAAGGAGACCAGATTAGACTCATAATGAGACTGACCATGTTGACCATGTTGAAGGAGACACTTTATTGACTGACTGATCCATTCATCCTTCCATCCCTCCTCAGCCTTCCTCTCCTCTGAAGACCCAGTGAGGGTGGAGCTCAGTCAGAGAGCTGTTGAGGGACTGGTTAGGAAGAACACTTCTACATCCAGAGAGGTGAGAGGTCACACATGGTTTAGATGGTAAATATTTATGTTCCCTTAGCGGTTCATCACGTCATCAAAAGGGAATATGTTCCATCATCCATGTTTATTTACATTAGTGCAAATTGTCCACTGATATTGGTGTAATTTCTCACCCCTTTTGGCTGTATGAAAGTTAATTTCCCCTCAGACACACACATTTGTTCTTTGATATTATGAAGGTCATTTGTGTAAAATGTACTTTTCCCCACTCATTCACCCCATCTCTTTACATTGCTGATGCATATTTGGTGGCTTGACTGCATCCAGACTACGTCAAAGGCCCATCCTGGTAGATCTGAACCTAATGCAGCTTGGAGTGATCGGATGACAGAAGTCACATTTAGGTGCCAGGTGTAACTGAGGCCATAGATGCTCCATATCCATTACTTTGAGTGTTATATATAATATGACTAAATGTGTTTTTCTGTGTTGCAGGGACAGTCAAGAAATTGAACAGCAAGGCCACAGAACATGACATAAGCAGAGCTGTGGGAGACCACCTCAATCCCCTGGTAGAGCCGGGGGTGGTGTTTACCACTCCACCACGCCTTCAGCAGCCTGGAAAAGTGGGATTGATACTGTTTTTCATACTAAGATGGACCAAGAGTCTGTTGATTGTTCAGTCATTGGGTTCATTATATGTTCAAATAAAATCAAGCTTGATTCATACAGCACATTTCAGACATGGATGCAACAAAATGGCTTCACAGGAAAAAGATTTTAAAAAACATTGAAAATAAACAGAAATATTTAGTACACAACAAACATAAGAGGATAAAAAACAAGACTAAACTTAAACTAATGAGCACCCTATGGAGATGCCATTGATTAAAATGTTAATTGGATGCAATATCCAACCCAAAATATAAGTTTGGGACACTGAAAGTTGACTAGTAACAACAACTGGGACCTAAAAGACACCCACCATGAAACCCACTAAATCTGCCCAAGAGGCAAACAAAAGAAAAACCCACACCAAACTTAAAGACAGGAAGCAAACCAAAAAGGTGGAGCAACTAAAGGTGTTGACTCTCCACATGTATCAAGACAACTGGAGCACTGGGCCAGACACTCTTAAATAGAACCTGGACCAGCTCAGGTGAAACACCTTCCCACTAACGAGATGGACAAGCCAGCACAGGTGTAACACATACTGACTAACGAGGTGACACCAATCAGTGCGTCCTACGTGCTAACGAGCTAGACGTGCTAACGGAGCTAGACGTGCTAACGAGCTAGACGTGCTAACGAGCTAGACGTGCTAACGAGCTAGACGTGCTAACGAGCTAGACGTGCTAAAGTCCAACCTCAAAACATAAATGGAAAAACCAAAGCCTGTAACACCTTCCCCCTTAAGACAACAAATATATCCTATATTTTTGTTGGACAAGTTTGCTCACCACCAACAGAAAACAACTTCCAATTCATATTAAAATCAACTAAAATGCTTCACCTCCTGTCAACAATTAAAAACAAGAAAAACACACTTATTTCTAAATAATAATATACAATTGAAATATTTTTTTCTCCTTTTTCTCTTCTTTCTATAGAATCCTAAAACTCACTAGCTTCTAGAACTCTCGTCTTCCTAAAACTCACTAGCTTCTAGAACTCTGGTCTTCCTAAAACTCACTAGCTTCTAGAACTCTCGTCTTCCTAAAACTCACTAGCTTCTAGAACTCTGGTCCACTTGGAACGAGCCCAAACAAAACTCATCTGCAATACGGAAAAAGTCAAAATAAATTGTGATCAAATGTACACCCCTTTGTTAATATGTATTGGCAATAATTAACTTAATGGTGAGGCATGGAATAATAAAACATGTATATTTTGTCAGGCTGAATGTTTGAAATATGAGGTGATGTGAGACATGCTTCTTCAGTAGTGGAATAAAGACAATTAACGCTTGAATGTTGTGAAGAAATACTGGAGTGATGTAGGATTGTTAATAAAATTGATTACAGACCAAATTATTATACTGCGTCCATGTGTATTTATTTCTTTATTTTAACCTTCATTTAACAGTAACCGAAAGGTTGCTGGATTGAATCGCGAGCTGACAAGCTAAATCTGTCGTTCTGCACCTGAACATGGCAGTTAACCCTCTGTTCCCCGGTAGGCAATAATTGTCAATAAGTCAGTTATGAACAAATTCTGATTTACAATGACGGCCCAACGCTCTAACCACTAGGCTACCTGCAACTAAGTTGAAATTAAGTTGTTTTCAAGTCACTGAAAAAACGGAGCATAGTCTTCTTTTCAACGTCTTTTCAATTACATGTTGCTAGGTGGGATATCCCCGATGTCAAAACACAGTTTTAACGTGTCCAAATCAATACCCAATATGCAGAAACAGTTTGGGATAAATTGAAAACCTAAACATAACATGTGCTATGAACACAAACATCTGCCACAATAATCATATTACTTGTAATTTTTAAAACAAGCACCTTATAAACTGCACCAGAAACGCTGTTGTTTTGACAAATAGCAATAAATCACTGATATCAATTAGGGGGGAAATCAGGTTGTACATGCTGTTGAAACTAACACAACAAAAAAAAACACATGGAAATGGGAGATATATTTTACCTCACTGGTTAGAGGACAACCTGTAGAAGACAGTCAGCTACATTTTGGAGTGATGCATTTAAATGTAGGGGTCGCTAAACAAAGGAACTTATTTGTCATCACTCATCGATATCATGTTGAAATCAATTATGCAAGAGGAGGGACATGAGGTTGCACGTCCTGTTAAAACGAACAGCTGAAAAACCACATGGAATCTGGGAATAATGTGTACATCCCTGGTCAGAGGACAATTTGTAGAAAACAGCAAGATGCATTTTGATTCCAGTGGGTCACCAACATGGTAAGTGTAACACAACTCTTTTTTTGTTAGTCACCATCAATTCCTTCATGTATTTTCTGATGTTTAATAAGAGAACGTTTTTGACAGTATCTCTTCCCACATTGATTGCAGCTATAAGGTTTCTCTCCTGTGTGTGTTCTTTGGTGTCTGGTCCACATGCTAAAGTAAGTAAAACTCTTCCCACATTGAGCACAGCTATAAGGTTTTTCTACTGTGTGTGTTTTCTGGTGGTATATCAGGCTGCTTAGCAGAGTAAAACTCTTCCCACATTGATTACAGCCAAAAGGTTTCTCTCCTGTGTGTGTTCTCTGGTGTGCTGTCAGGCCGCCAGGTGAAGCAAAACTCTTCCCACATTCATCACAGCTACACGGTTTCTTTCCTGTGTGTGTTCTCTGGTGTGATATCAGGGCGATTAAAATAGGAAAACTCCTCCCACATTCATCACAACTGTAAGTTCTCTCTCTTGTGTGTGTTCTCTGGTGTGATATCAGGCTGGTTGACAGAGGAAAACTCTTCCCACAGTCAGAGCAGAAGTAAGGTTTCTCTTTTGTGTGATTTCTCAGGTGTATTTTGAGTTCTGATGAAGATTTAAAAAATGTCCCACAATCAGAGCAGCAGTGAGAATTATCACTTGTGTGAATTCTCCGGTGTAGTTTAATGCCTGATGAGGTGCATCTTTTCCCACAGTCAAAGCAGCGGTGAGATCTTTTCCCTGTGGTTCTCCGCTGGCGTTTCTTGAGGTGTTCTGATGTGGAGAGATTCTTCTCTGCCCTGTCAGCATCATGAGGTTGTTGAGGCTCCCCAGAGAATCCACGGTAGTCACGTCTCTCTCCTGTGTGAACAACAAAGTCAGACAGATGGTTAATGGCCCACAACAGCGAAAATCCACTGTAAAAGGTGATGCCAACAGCGTAGCCATGATGTTGTACAACAATTGACGTCTGTAATGAATGTAATGATTACTTGGCATTTGTCTTAAAATGAGCAAGAATAGTCATATTTTGTCTTGTTTTCACATTAGTAGTATCATCGATGATTGTAGGCTAGAAATAAGTTATTCATGTTGTTGAAACTCTAAGCAGTGTGCCAGACGACTTTTGGTCTCCAATATAGGCCCCTTTCTATGTTTGCTAAAATTGACAAAACTGACGCATCTTGCGGGGTCAGGTGAAAAATGGGTGTCTGATTATTTCTGGCTGGGTACTCTCCTGACAATCTAATGTTTTGCTTTCGTTG
Source organism: Salmo trutta (assembly GCF_901001165.1). Taxonomy (NCBI): domain Eukaryota; kingdom Metazoa; phylum Chordata; class Actinopteri; order Salmoniformes; family Salmonidae; genus Salmo; species Salmo trutta. The sequence continues at coordinate 13,518,719 of NW_021822911.1, read as the reverse complement.
TAAAGCCTTTTTGAAATCGGACAGTGTGGTTAGATAAAGGAGAGTCTTGTCTTTAAAATGGTGTAAAATAGTCATATGTTTGAAAAATGGAAGATTTCGGATTTTCTAGGAATTTGTAATTCGCGCCACGCCCTATCATTGGATATTGGAGCGGTGTTCCACTAGTGGAACATCTAGATGTAACAGGTTAATATCTCAATGTTCAAAGTTTAGCCCGAATCCAACAATGGTCATAAAGTTACACTCCCTTTCAACTTCGGTACAACATACTATGGGAAAATACAATCATTCCCCATGCCGACCCAAACGGATACTAAATGAAACGGCCCCTGGCAGACCACCCAGATCTGACCCCGCAAGATGCATCAGTTTTGTCAATTTATTAATTGTCTTTTGTTTGAAACACTCCTGTCAATGTTGAGTAAGGACGCACACCTAATTACGCATATAGAAGTAGGACTAGTCTACCTGGCCTGTGTGCAAATGTAGGCCTATAAAATGTGCCCATTTGGGGATGTCTGATAGTATTTCTGATTGTCTTAATGCACCACCACTAATGAGTTGTGGAGCTTCTCAAAACAAATGTTTCTTCACCTCAAACAGCAACTGCACCTCAGCTATGGTCAAGGTCCTAAACGATATCTTAACCGCCATCGATAACAAACTATACTGTGCAGCCGTATTCATTGACCTGGCCAAGGCTTTCGACTGTCAATCACCACATCCTCATCGGCAGACTCAATAGCCTTGGTTTCTCAAATGATTGCCTCACCTGGTTCAACAACTACTTCTCTGATAGAGTTCAGTGTGTGAAATCGGAGGGCCTGTTGTCCGGACCTCTGGCAGTTTCTATGAGGGTGCCACAGGGTTCAATTCTTGGGCCGACTCTCTTCTCTGTATACATCAATGATGTCGCTCTTGCTGCTGGTGAGTCTCTGATCCACCTCTACGCAGACGACACCATTCTGTATATTTCTGGCCCTTCTTTGGACACTGTGTTAACAACCCTCCAGACAAGCTTCAATGCCATACAACTCTCCTTCCGTGGCGACCAACTGCTCTTAAATACAAGTAAAACTAAATGCATGCTCTTCAACTGATCGCTGCCTGCACCTGCCTGCCCGTCCAGCAACACTACTCTGGACGGTTCTGACTTAGAATATGTGGACAACTACAAATACCTAGGTGTCTGGTTAGACTGTCAAACATCTCCAATCCAAAGTTAAATCTAGAATTGGCTTCCTATTTCGCAACAAAGCATCTTTCACTCATGCTGCCAAACATACCTTCATAAAACTGACCATCCTACCGATCCTCGACTTCGGCGATGTCATTTACAAAATAGCCTCCAATACCCTACTCAATAAATTGGATGCAGTCTGTCACAGTGCCATCCGTTTTGTCACCAAAGCCCCATATACTACCCACCACTGCGACCTGTACGCTCTCGTTGGCTGGCCCTCGCTTCATACTCGTCGCCAAACCCACTGGCTCCAGGTCATCTACAAGACCCTGCTAGGTAAAGTTCCCCCTTATCTCAGCTTGCTGGTCACCATAGCAGCACCCATCTGTAGCACGCGCTCCAGCAGGTATATCTCTGGTCACCCCCAAAGCCAATTCCCCCTTCGGCCGCCTCTCCTTCCAGTTCTCTGCTGCCAGTGACTGGAACGAACTACAAAAATGTCTGAAACTGTAAACACTTATCTCCCTCACTAAGCACCAGCTGTTAGAGCAGCTCACAGATCACTGCACCTGTACATAGCCCATCTATAATTTAGCCCAAACAACTACCTCTTCACCTACTGTATTTATTTATTTATTTTGCTCCTTTGCACCCCATTATTTCTATTTCTACTTTGCACTTTCTTCTACTACAAATCTACCATTCCAGTGTTTTACTTGCTATATTGTATTTACTTCGCCACCATGGCCTTTTTTGTCATTACCTCCCTTATCTCACCTCCTTTGCTCACATTGTATATAGACTTATTTTTCTAATGTATTATTGACTGTATGTTTGTTTTACTCCATGTGTAACTCTGTGTTGTTGTATGTTGTCGAACTGCTTTGCTTTATCTTGGCCAGGTCGCAATTGTAAATGAGAACTTGTTCTCAACTTGCCTACCTGGTTAAAAAAGGTGAAAAAAAATTAAAATAAAATATCAATGTCCCTGTTTTATAGAAAGTACTCACTGTATTTACTGGTGTTAATCAGATCAATGTCCCTGTTTTATATGATAGTACTCACTGTATTTACTGGTGTTAATCAGATCTGCAGTCTTCTCTTCTTCGTCCTCCTCTAATGTGACAGTAATCTCCCCCTCTTCATCCTCCACCCCAAAAACTGCATCTTCCATCTCTTCATCTTCTTTCACAGTAACATCCTCCTCCTCTCTGAAGGCGTCTTTCTCTTCTTCTTTCACGGTAACAGCTTCACCCTCTACTTGTTTTTGTATTGTAACATCTTTCTCTTCCTCCTCCTCTTTCACCAGAGCTTCTTTCTCCGTCCAGCAGGCCTCCTCTTCTTTAACAGGAGGAGAGTAGCTTAGTGAACTCATGGTCGGGGATAATAGCTAGTTAGCATTAGCGACTAGACTAGTGCTAACTTAACCAGCCAGCTAGCTGACTTACAACGTAAATATTACATAAAATGTAGTACTATGTTTAAATCACAGTGGCAATTAAACCACGAAATTGTCTAAACAGCTTGAAAGTTCCGACTTTGTCGGCTAGGGAGCTACCGAGGTGGCTGCAGTTGTTGAAGAAGCGTTCCGTCCACTAGATTATACGTCACACTAGAAACATCGCCTGAAAGACACATATCGCCATCTGCTGTCTGGAGGGAGGAAACGCAGTTGAGGAGGGAAAACTATTTTCTTCTTCATTGAATTATAATATTATAAAGCAGTTTAGGGAAACGTTTTTTTCTCTCTGTTAAATATTAATATTATATCAACACGTACAAAGAGTAACAAGTGTTGTTTGATTAATTCAGATTTTTTATGAAAATTTAAAACAAACTTAACCTCTACTTCACATCTGTATTTCTGATTAAGAAGCAAATGATTATATATCAAAATAAGCACCTAGTTATTGATACCCTTGATAAAGATGAGCAAAAATTACTGTATGAAATAAATAAATTAACTTTACCAGGATATTTTAGCCCAAAACCTGGTTACCTCTCTGCTAGGAGGCTGAAACTTGGCAATAAGTGGATCTTCCAGCAAGACACATCAACATCCATGAAGAAATGGTTAATTGGGCACAAAAGCAACATTTTCAATGGCTTTCTCAGACTTCGGACTTGAACTCCATTGAAAACCTGTGGTTTGAATTGAACAGGGCAGTACATAAGCGCAGACTAAATCAATCAAGGACCTGGAGAGATTCTGTATGTGTTCTCTAATCTCATAAAACATTTCAGTGTCATTATCCTCCCAAGGGGAGAGTGCTGGAGAATTAAAAACATGGGTGGCAATAATTCAGACCCCTACATTTTGAGAATTACATGTTAAACTAAATCTCTTTCTCTGAGCAATTGTATTAGTATAAAATGATATAATTTCCCTTTATTTTGGTGACACAATACATCATATTGATGTCTATAATGAACAGACTAGGTCTATACCGCTGCTACATGGTGTAACAATACATCATGTAGATGTATATAATGAACAGACTAGGTCTATACTGCTCCTACATGGTGTAACAATACATCATGTAGATGTATATAATGAACAGACTAGGTCTATACTGCTCCTACATGGTGTAACAATACATCATGTAGATGTATATAATGAACAGACTAGGTCTATACTGCTCCTACATGGTGTAACAATACATCATGTAGATGTATATAATGAACAGACTAGGTCTATTCTGCTCCTACATGGTGTTTCAATACATCATGTAGATGTATATAATGAACAGACTAGGTCTATACTGCTCCTACATGGTGTAACAATACATCATGTAGATATATACTACTGTTCAAAAGTTTGGGATCACTTAGAAATGTCCTTGTTTTTTAAAGAAAGCACATTTTTCATCCATTAAAATAATAATAAAATTGATCAGAAATACAGTGTAGACATTGTTAATGTTGTAAAAAATATTACAATTTTTTTTTTTAACAAATTCACCTTTATCTAACCAGGTGACCAGTTGAGAACAAGTTCTCATTTACATCTGCGACCTGGCCAAGATAAAGCAAAGCAGTGCGACACAAACAACAACTTGTTCTTTAACAAAGCTTTTGTAAAAAGTGTTGTTGCATAACAATCAGGCAGTAGAACAACAATAATCATCACCCTCTTGACCAATCTTCCCTCCCCTTAACATTGGGTTTGATTCAGACCCTGTCAGTGTACCAGGTGGACATTGGGTTGATTCAGACCCTGTCAGTGTACCAGGTGGACATTGGGTTGATTCAGACCCTGCCAGTGTACCAGGTGGACATTGGGTTTGATTCAGACCCTGCCAGTGTACCAGGTGGACATTGGGTGGATTCAGACCCTGTCAGTGTACCAGATGGACATTGGGGTTGATTCAGACCCTGTCAGTGTACCAGGTGGACATTGGGTTTGATTCAGACCCTGCCAGTGTACCAGGTGGACATTGGGTTTGATTCAGACCCTGTCAGTGTACCAGGTGGACATTGGGTTTAATTCAGACCCTGCCAGTGTACCAGGTGGACATTGGGTTTGATTCAGACCCTGCCAGTGTACCAGATGGACATTGGGTTGATTCAGACCCTGCCAGTGTACCAGGTGGACATTGGGTTTGATTCAGACCCTGCCAGTGTGCCATGTGGACATTGGGTTTGATTCAGACCCTGTCAGTGTGCCAGGTGGACATTGGGTTTGATTCAGACCCTGCCAGCATGGCCAGAAATGTATTCCAAGGTCAGTAACTTATAACCACAGAACCACCCCAGACCTTTCATGCATCACTAAAAACACCTAAGTATTAGATTTACTGCCATGGTCTAGTATGTCACTGCATCAGACACCAGTCACAATGCTGGCTGAGGTACTAGTAAAACATGACATATTATTTCCTAACCATTCACAATGCTGGCTGAGGTACGAGTAAAACATGACATATTATTTCCTAACCATTCACAATGCTGGCTGAGGTACGAGTAAAACATGACATATTATTTCCTAACCATTCACAATGCTAGCTGAGGTACGAGTAAAACATGACATATTATTTCCTAACCATTCACAATGCTGGCTGAGGTACGAGTAAAACATGACATATTATTTCCTAACCATTCACAATGCTGGCTGAAGTACTAGTAAAACATGACATATTATTTCCTAACCATTCACAATGCTGGCTGAGGTACGAGTAAAACATGACATATTATTTCCTAACCATTCACAATGCTGGCTGAGGTACGAGTAAAACATGAAATATTATTTCCTAATTGTAAAAAAATCCCCACTCCTTAATCAACTAGTCTCCCACTGTTTAACCAGAATAACAGGAGTTGTGTCCTTCAAACTGTTAGATTGTTAGTCCAATAGAATATTCAGCTACTTAGATGTCATGTATTGTCATGTTATGCTCACTATAAGAAGTCCTGAATGTATTTTAATGCCTGGAGGGGATGTGTTAATTCATAACCCATCATGTATACCTGTTAATTCATTTCCCATCATTTATACCTGTTAATTCATAACCCATCATTTATACCTGTTAATTTATAACCCATCATTTATACCTGTTAATTCATAACCCATCATTTATAGCTGTTAATTTATAACCCATCATTTATACCTGTTAGTTCATAACCCATCATTTATACCTGTTCATTCATAACCCATCATTTATACCTGTTAATTCATAACCCATCATTTATACCTGTTAATTCATAACCCATCATTTATACCTGTTAGTTCATAACCCATCATTTATACCTGTTAGTTCATAACCCATCATTTATACCTGTTAATTCATAACCCATCATTTATACCTGTTAATTCATAACCCATCATTTATACCTGTTAATTCATAACCCATCAATTATACCTGTTAGTTCATAACCCATCATTTATACCTGTTCATTTATAACCCATCATTTATACCTGTTAGTTCATAACCCATAATTTATACCTGTTAGTTCATAACCCATCATTTATACCTGTTAATTCATAACTCATCATTTATAGCTGTTAATTCATAACCCATCATTTATACCTGTTAGTTCATAACCCATCATTTATACCTGTTAATTCATAACTCATCATTTATAGCTGTTAATTCATAACCCATCATTTATACCTGTTAATTCATAACCCATCATTTATACCTGTTAATTCAGGGGCGGTTCAGGCAGGCTGGCACGCTCCCTAACCATACTCGGCAGGAACTCATGGGGATCCATAATAAACCCCAGGAAGAGTAGCTGCTGCCTTGACAGGAACTAATGGGGATCCATAATAAACCCCAGGAAGAGTAGCTGCTGCCTTGGCAGGAACTAATGGGTATCCTTAATAAACCCCAAGAAGAGTAGCTGCTGCCTTGACAGGAACTAATGGGGATCCATAATAAACCCCAGGAAGAGTATCTGCTGCCTTGGCAGGAACTAATGGGGATCCATAATCAATACAAATACTTGTATCAATATATTTGTGTCTCTTTACTCTCGGATTCTAAAATGCTAATTAGCATCAAAGTAGATGACATGCAAGACTACAAATCCCTGCAAGCTCCTGCATGTCATCCCTAGCCAACACCTTTCACAGAACAATTCACTGAATTGTCCATTGAAATACATTTTGACAATTTAATCATTGCTACATTAAGGCCTGATTGCTGGAGTGCTGCAGAGATGGTTGTCCTTCTGGAAGGTTCTCCCATCTCCACAGAGGAACTCTGGAGCTCTGTCAGAGTGAACATCAGGTTCTTGTTCACCTCCCTGACCAAGGCCCTTCTCCCCCGATTTCTCAGTTTGGCCGGGCGGCCGGCTCTAGGAAGAGTCTTGGTGGTTCCAAACTTCTTCCATTTAAGAATGATGGAGGCCAGTGTGTTCTTGGGTACCTTCAATGCTGAAGACATTTTTTGGTTCCTTTCCCCAGATCTGTGCCTTGACACAATCCTGTCTCAGAGCAATATTGACAATTCCTTTGACCTCATGGCTTGGTTTTTGCTCTGACATGCACTGTAAACTGTGGGACCTTATATAGACAGTTGTGTGCCTTTCCAAATCATGTCCAATCAATTGAATTTACCACAAGTGGACTCCAAGTTGTAGAAACATTTCAAGGAAGATCAATTGAATCAGGATGCATCTGAGCTCAATTTCGAGTCTCATAGCAAAGGGTCTGAATACTTAAGTAAATACATTTGTAAAAATGTTTTTTTTAAATGATTTTGTTTTGTCATTATGGGTTATTGTGTTGTCATTATGGGGTATTGATTATTCAATTATAAAATTATTCAACTTTAGAATAAGGCTGTAATGTAACTAAATGTTTAAAAAGTGAAGGGTTCTGAATACTTAATGAATGCACTATATACCCCTTGCAGTTTTGTACACAGTCATGTGATACGTGGTATAGAAGAGTCCAATCTTAGGAGAGTACATGGGAGGCACTATACTGTGTGTCTGCATGTGTCTATCTGGTTAAAACCACTGTTACAGGAGCCCCTCCACCCTCTGGTGGGATGGATCATGTCTACAGAGAAACCTAGATTCAAATACTTAGATTTGTGTGTATTGGGTATATGTTGTGAAATTGTTAGATATTTCTTATTAGATATTACTGCACTGTCGGAGCTAGAAACACAAGCATTTCACTACACCCACAAAAACATCTGCTAAACACGTGTATGTGACCAATAAAATGTGATTTTGTTTTGAAATAAACGTCCTATTTATCAAAGATGCTTCTGGCTGGAGTCAAACTGGCTCCAAAGGATTTGAATTTGTTAAAAGTCCATATTGATACAGAAACACTAAACCATGATATAGATTTCTTAAGAACAAGTTGATTGACAAAGTCATGAAAATTTGGAAGAATTGAATAAACCACATTTTGTCTATGATAAAAGATATGCCTCTGGGGTCAAAATGATCCATGTCAGAAGTATGGTTCAATGCAAATCTATAGTGAAAAGTGTAAAGTTTGTTTTAAATTCTCACTCATTAAACACGAATCAGTCAACACATGCTTCTCTTTGAACGACTTAATATAATATTAAACATTTCTGAAATAAATGAAAAATTAACGTTTGGTTCCTCCACTGCGTTGCCCTCCAGTCAGCAGATGGCGATGTGCGTCTTTTAGGTTCAGGCGATGCTGCCAGTGTGACGTATAATCTAGTGGACGGGACGCTCCTTCAACAACAACAGCTAGTCAGACACCTCGGTAGCTTTCTAGCAAACATAGCTACAACATTCACGCTCTTTACACTGGTTTTGTGTGTATTAGTCGCTGTGTATTAAACACACTTCTGTTGTATGTACTTGTTGGCCCATTTAATTATATATTTACATTGTTTGTCAGCTAGCTGGTTTGCTAAGTTAGCTTAGAACTAGGCTAGTCGCTAATGCTAACTAGCTAACATCCCCGACCATGAGTTCACTAAGTTACTCTCCTCCTGCTAAAGAAGATGTCTGCTGGACGGAGAAAGAAGCTCTTGTGAAAGAGGAGGAGGAAGAGGAAGATGTTACAATACAAAAACAAGTAGAGGGTGAAGCTGTTACCGTGAAAGAAGAAGAGAAAGACGTTTCAGTGAAAGAAGAGGAAGACGCGTTCAGAGTGAAAGAGGAGGAGGATGTTACAGTAAAAGAAGAGGAGGAAGCAGTTTATGGGGTGAAAGAGGAGGAGGGGGAGATGACTGTCACATTGGAGGAAGAAGAGGAGGTTGGAGATCTGTTTAACACCAGTAAGTACCGTCTCTGCAGTCGTTGAACCAATATGCAGTAAAGGGGTTCTACACTTTAATGTTGTTCTGTAGGAATGGCTGAAGCTACACTGTAACGTGTAGAACATCAAGAGTGGACCATCAACAAAACGTTAACAATTGATCAAATGCATCCAATGACAATGCCTGAAATACTGTAGTCCTCAATATCTCCTATTAGATTAGCCCAATATGTTCTCTTAAAGGGGCAATCAGCAGTTGTTACATCCATTTTGGGACTTATACATTAATGATATGTACCCATCTGTTTCTTGAATAAATCACTTATAAATGCCTCATGAGCTTAGTTCAACTGTCGTACCCCATCAGAACCCAAAATATAAGCTTTTTTTACTCCAATGTTTGTCAGTAAATAATAACAAACACTGTATATCCTCAAAACATGGTTAAAACTATAATGTTGATATCATGGATGGCTACATTTCTCCAGCCCCATCCCTCAGCTTTTTACCGAAACGGGCAGGGAGTACGCTTTGTTATTGTTTCTACTGCTGATTGCTGCCCCCGTTACTCCTCAAGGTCCAAGGACTGTATGTTATTTTCAGAGGTAGACTGGCTCTGGCAGCTAAAATAGTCAACTATTCCATCTAAATGTGAATCGATTCTCAATTGCGATACGTTTCTAGAAGCATAAATTGCTGTACTTTCATATCAATTCAGAATAATTTCACACGATATTTAAATATCACATCAAAATAATTTCACATAATACTTTACGGACTAGTCTCCCAGTCCCTGCTGCTGAAAAACATCCCCACAGCATGATGCTGCCAGCACCATGCTTCACCGTAGGGATAGTGCCAGGTTTCCGCTAGACGTGACTCTTGGCAGTCAGGCCAATGAGTTCAATCTTGGTTTCATCAAGCCAGAGACTCTTGTTTCTCATGGTCTTAGAGTCTTAAAGTGCCTTTTGTCAAACTCCAAGCAGGCTGTCATATGCTTTATACTGAGGAGTGGCTTCTGTCTGGCCACTGTACCATAAAGGTCTGATTGGTGGAGTACTGCAGAGATGGTTGTCCTTCTGGAAGGTTCTCCCATCTCCACAGAGGAACTTTGGAGCTCTGTCAGAGTGACCATCAGGTTTTTGGTCACCTCCCTGACCGAGGCCCTTCTCCCCCAATTGCTCAGTTTGGCCGGGTGACTAGCTCTAGGAAGAGTATTCCATTTATGAATGATGGAGGCCACTGTGTTCTTGGGGACCTTCAATGCTGCAGAATTATTTTTGGTACCCATCTCCAGATCTGTGCCTCGACACAATCCTGTCTCGGAGCTCTACGGACAATTCCTTCGACCTCATGGCTTGGTTTTTTTGGGACCTTATATAGACAGGTGTGTGCCTTTCCAAATCATATCCAATCAATTGAATTTACCACAGGTGGACTCCGAACAAGTTGTAGATGCATCTCAAGGATGATTAATGGAAACAAGATGCACCTGAAAGCAATTTTGAGTCTCATAGCAAAGGGTCTGAATACTTAAGTTAATAAGGTATTTCTGTTTTTTACCGGTTTTCACTTTGTCATTATGGGCTATTGATGACACCCCTCTGAAACAAGATAGCCTAACCATCAGAAAAAAACCTCTTCCTTAGCCTTCTCCTCCCGCTGCTGCTGGCCTTCGTATATTCTGATGTTATGCTCCTAAAGTGTCTGGTGATGCGTTGTGTAGACCTCACTACCTTCTGGAGAGCCTTTCGGTTATGGGCGGAGCAGCTGCCATACCAGACGGTGATACAGCCCAACAGGATGCTCTCGATTGTGCATCTGTAAAAGTTTGTGAGTGTTTTTGGTGAAAAGCCGACCATTATACTGGATAATCGCAGCTAGCTAGCTGCTACCGAGTGGCCCAGCTCCGAAGCTAGCCTTGAGCCAGGCCCATCTCCCGGCCTGCTCAGTGGACCCTATGATCACTCAGCTACACAGCTGATGCCTCCCAGATTCTTCACTGAGACGACAAGAAGCCACTACATCACCGGATTCCTACCGTAAGCTCTGGACCTTTGCACCAGATTGGCTATAGTCCTGAAGCTAGCACCAGTTAGCCTCGAGCCAGGTGTATCTCCCGGCTACCAAACAAAATTACTCCAGCTACAATACCTCTTGCCAATTGGCCTTGACCCTTTGTCGACACGGAGCACCGCCGATCCATCACGACTGGTCTGCCGACGCAATTCCGTCCGATGTTCCCTCAACCGGCCTTTGCCAGGCGTCGGTGATGCCCTTGTCTCTAAGCTAGCACCAGTTAGCCCCGAGCCAGGCGCATCTCCCGGCTAGCGTAGTAACGACTACCTAACGGCTTCCCTGGTTCATATATTGCTGTTCACTGGACACTATGATCACTTGGCTACATAGCTGATGCCTGCTGGACTGTTCATTAATCACAGTACTCCATTTTGTTTATCTGTCGGCCCCAGCCTCGAACTCAGGACCTGTGTGTAGTTAACCGACCCTATCTGCCCATTCATCGCCATTTTACCTGTTGTTGTTGTCTTAGCTGATTAACTGTTGTCTTACCCGTTGTTGTCTTAGCTAGCTATCCCAATCAACACCTGTGATTGCTATATGCCTCGCTTTATGTCTCTCTAATGTCAATATGCCTTGTATACTGTTGTTTAGGGTAGTTATCATTGTTTTATTTTACTGCGGAGCGCCTAGTCCCACTCAACATGCCTCAGAGAACTCTTTTGTCCCACCTCCCACACATGCGGTGACCTCACCTAGCATAACTGGTGCCTCCAGAGATGCAACCTCTCTTATCGTCACTCAACGCCTAGGTTTACCTCCACTGTACCCACACCCTACCATACCCCTGTCTGTACATTATGCCTTGAATCTTTCCTACCACGCCCAGAAATCTGCTCTTTTTATTCTCTGTTCCCAACGCACTAGACGACCAGTTCTGATAGCCTTTAGCCGTACCCTCATCCTAGTCCTCTGTTCCTCAGGTGATGTAGAGGTTAACCCAGGCCCTGTGTGTCCCCAGGCGCTCTCATTTGCTGACTTCTGTAACCGTAAAAGCCTTGGTTTCATGCATGTTAACATCAGAAGCCTCCTCCCTAAGTTTGTTTAACTCACTGCTTTAGCACACTCCACCAACCTTGATGTCCTTGCCGTGTCTGAATCCTGGCTTTGGAAGGCCACCAAAAAGTCAGAAATTTCCATCCCCAATTACAACATTTTCCGTCAAAATGAGAGGAGTTGCAATCTACTGCAGAGATGGCCTGCAAAGTTCTATCATACTTTCCAGGTCTAAGCCCAAACAGTTCGAGCTTCTAATTTTAAAAATGTATCTCTCCAGAAATATGTCTCTCACTGTTGCCGCCTGTTATAGACCCCCCTCAGCTCCCAGCTGTGCCCTGGACACCATATGTGAATTGAATGGCCCCCATCTATCTTTAGAGTTCGTTCTGCTAGGTGACCTAAACTGGGATATGCTTAACACCCCGGCCGTCCTACAATCCAAGCTAGATGCCCTCAATCTCACACAAATTATCAAGGAACCCACCAGGTACAACCCTAAATCCATAAACATGGGCACCCTCATAGATATTATCCTGACCAACTTGCCCTCCAAATACACCTCTGCTGTTTTCAATCAGGATCTCAGCGATCATTGCCTGCATCCGTTATGGGTCCGCGGTCAAACGACCAACCCTCATCGGTGTCAATCGCTCCCTAAAACACTTCTGCAAGCAGGCCTTTCTAATCGACCTGGCCCGGGTATCCTGGAAGGATATTGACCTCATCCCGTCAGTAGAGGATGCCTGGTTGTTTTTTTTAAGTAATTTCCTCACCACCTTAACTCTTACATCTAGACGTTCCGCTAGCGGAACACCGCTCCAATATTCAATGATGGGCGTGGCGCGAAATACAAATTCCTCAAAAATCCCAAAACTTTCATTTTTCAAACATATGACTATTTTACACCATTTTAAAGACAAAACTCTCCTTTATCTAACCACACTGTCCGATTTCAAAAAGGCTTTACAACGAAAGAAAAACATTCGATTATGTCAGCAGAGTACCCAGCCAGAAATAATCAGACACCCATTTTTCAAGCTAGCATATAATGTTACATAAACTACTAATGCAAAAAGCTGGTTTTTGATATAAATATGAACTTGATTGAACAAAACATGCATGTATTGTATAACATAATGTCCTAGGAGTGTCATCTGATGAAGATCATCAAAGGTTAGTGCTGCATTTAGCTGTCTTCTGGGTTTTTGTGACATTATATGCTAGCTTGAAAAATGGGTGTCTGATTATTTCTGGCTTGGTACTCTGCTGACATAATTTAATGTTTTGCTTTCGTTGTAAAGCCTTTTTGAAATCGGACAGTGTGGTTAGATTAACGAGAGTCTTGTCTTTAAATAGCTGTAAAATAGTCATATGTTTGAGAAATTGAAGTAATAGGATTTTTAAGGTTTTGAAAATCGCGCCACAGGCTTCAAGTGGCTGTTACGTAGGTGGGACGAATTCGTCCCGCCGAGCCCATAGAGGTTAATTTGCTAAATTGTAATTACTCTGCTACTATGGCCTATTTATTGCCTTACCTCCTTAATCCATTTGCACACACTGTATATAGATTTTTCTGTCGTGTTATTGACTGTACGTTTGTTTATCCCACTTGTAACTCTGTGTTGTTTGTGTCGCACTGCTTTGCTTTATCTTGGCCAGGTCGCAGTTGTAAATGAGAACTTGTTCTCAACTGGCCTACCTGGTTAAATAAATAAATAAAATCGGAACTTTATTGACAGCACCCAAATGGATACTGTCATTAACGCAGTTCTTCAATAATTACACATAATTCTTAATGCTTTAGCAAACATTTTATTAAACAGGACATTCAAATGAGCCTTACAATTATAATCCAAAGTAGTGTGAAATGAACTCATAAGCAACCTGGAAATGGATGTTACTCCCCTGAATTTCCCCCATTCACATTCAGAATACATTGTGAAAAACTAAAATCTTTGCTCACCATTTTTGCTCCAGGCAGATATAGTACATCCGTAACTATCGGTTTCCTCATTAGCAGGGAGGAGTTTCTGCAATCAAATTGCCCTCGTGCCGCAATTTTAGCAAACACAGAAAGGGGCCTATATTGGAGACCAAAAGTAGTCTGGCACACTGCTTAGAGGTTCAACAACACGAATAACTTATTTCTAGCCTACAATCATCAATGTCACTACGAATGTGAAAACAAGACAAAATATGACTATTCTTGCTCATTTTAAGGCAAATATCAAATAATTTTAACATTCATTACAGACGTCAATTGTTGTCCAACATCATGGCTCCGCTGTTGGCATCACCTTTTACAGTGGATTACCGCTGTTGTGGGCCTTTAACCATCTGTCTGACTTTGTTGTTCACACAGGAGAGATATGGGACTATCGTGGATCCTCTGGGGAGCCTCAACAACCTCTTGATGCTGAAGAGGCAGAGAAGAGCCTCTCCACATTAGAACACCTCAATAAACACCTGCAGACATCCACAGGGAAGAGAACTCACTGCTGCTCTGACTGTGGGAAGAGATTCACCTCCCCATCAGGCATTAAAATTCATCAGAGAATCCACACAGGAGAGAAACCTTATAGCTGTACTCAATGTGGGAAGAGTTTTGGTCTATCTGGAAGTCTGACTGCACACCAGAGAACACACACAGGAGAGAAATCTTATAGCTGTGATCAATGTGGGAAGTGTTTTGGTCAATCTGGAGGGCTGACAGTGCACCAGAGAACACACACAGGAGAGAAACGTTATATCTGTGGTCAATGTGGGAAGAGGTTTGCGGCATCTTTCACTCTTACTCTACACCAGAGAATACACACAGGAGAGAAATCTTATAGCTGTGATCAATGTGGGAAGAGTTTTGGTCAATCTGGCCATCTGGTATCACACCAGAGAATACACACAGGAGAGAAACCTTATAGCTGTGATCAATGTGGGAAGAGTTTTGGTGAATCTGGCCATCTGGTATCACACCAGAGAACACACACAGGAGAGAAACCTTATAGCTGTGGTCAATGTGGGAAGAGTTTTACTATATCTAGCACTCTGACTCAACACCAGAGAACACACACAGGAGAGAAACCGTATTGCTGTGGTCAATGTGGGAAGAGTTTTACTACATCTAGATATCTGACTCAACACCAGAGAACACACACAGGAGAGAAACGTTATAGCTGTGGTCAATGTGGGAAGAGTTTTACTACATCTAGATATCTGACTTTACACCAGAGAACACACACAGGAGAGAAATCTTATAGCTGTGGTCAATGTGGGAAGAGTTTTACTACATCTAGCACTCTGACTCAACACCAGAGAACACACACAGGAGAGAAACTTTATAGCTGTGGTCAATGTGGGAAGAGTTTTACTACATCTAGATATCTGACTTTACACCAGAGAACACACACAGGAGAGAAACCTTATAGCTGTGGTCAATGTGGGAAGAGTTTTACTACATCTAGCACTCTGACTCAACACCAGAGAACACACACAGGAGAGAAACCTTATAGCTGTGGTCAATGTGGGAAGAGTTTTACTACATCTAGCACTCTGACTCAACACCAGAGAACACACACAGGAGAGAAACCTTATAGCTGTGATCAGTGTGACAAGAGATTCACAGATAAAAGACCTCTGATCAAACATCAGAAAATACATACATGAAGGAGTTGTTTCATGATATCAATGAAATGATGTCACAATGTAGAATGTTTTAAAATTGTTGTAGGAGTATTTTAATAGTGTCACAATGTAGAACCCTAAACGTTTGTCCCCTGTTCTATTGATTTCAACATGATATGGATATTAACCTCAGGGGGAAAATCCAGGCTCTGAAATGGAAGAGTTACTATTTATGTGATTTAACAAAAAGTGACTAACAGAAAAAGAGCTGTGTTACACTTACCATGTTGGTTACCCACTGGAATCAAAATGCAACACTTCAAAATGTAGTGAGCTGCTTTCTAGAAGTTGTCCTCTAACCAGTGATGTACACATTATTCCCAGATTCCATGTGGTTTTTGAGCTGTTCGTTTTAACAGGACGTGTAAACTCATCTTCCTCCTTTCGCACAATTGTTGCCAGCAGCATACCACCCTGCATCCCACTGCTGGCTTGCTTCTGAAGCTAAGCAGGGTTGGTCCTGGTCAGTCCCTGGATGGGAGACCAGATGCTGCTGGAAGTGGTGTTGGAGGGTCAGTAGGAGGCACTCTTTCCTCTGGTCTAAACAATATCCCAATGCCCCAGGGCAGTGATTGGGGACACTGCCCTGTGTAGGGTGCCGTCTTTCGGATGGGACGTTAAACGGGTGTCCTGACTCTCTGAGGTCATTAAAGATCCCATGGTGCTTATCGTAAGAGTAGGGGTGTTAACCCCTGGTGTCCTGGCTAAATTCCCAATCTGGCCCTCATACCATCACGGCCACCTAATCATCCCCAGCTTACAATTGGCTCATTCATCCCCCTCCTCTCCCCTGTAACTATTCCCCAGGTTGTTGCTGTAAATGAGAATGTGTTCTCAGTCAACTTACCTGGTAAAACAACGGTAAAAAGAAAAAAAATCCACATGATATCGATGAGTGATGACAAATAAGTGTTGTGTTCCTTTGTTTAGCGACCCCTAAATTTAAATGCATCACTCCAAAATGTAGCTGACTGTCTTCTGCAGGTTGTCCTCTAACCAATGAGGTGAAATATATCCCCCATTTCCATGTGTTTTTTTAGTTGTGTTAGTTTCAACAGCATGTACAACCTGATTTCCCCCTAATCGATATCAGTGATTTATTGCTACTTGTCATAACAACAGCGTTTTCTGTGCTTGTGCAGTTTATAAGGTGCTTGTTTTAAAAAATACAAGTAATATGATTATTGTGGCAGATGTTTGTGTATATAGCACATTTTATGTTTAGATTTGGACACATTAAAACTTTGTTTTGACATTGGGGATATCCCACCTAGCAACATGTCATTGAAAAGACTTTGAAAATAAGACTATGCAACCAAATATTTCATATTTACATTTCATGTAACATTTAGTAATAATTATTTATGTAACCAACTGACTATTATATTGACATTGTTACCCTGCTTTTAGAATATCAGGGTTCATTCTCAGATGTGCCAAACCAAATGTACTAGAGCATGACATTGGGGACTGGGCCCCGATCCAACAACATGCCTATCTAGTGAACCCTGAAAAGAGAGAGAAGCTCCGCAGTGAGGTGGAAAGTTACTACGGATATTGCAGGAGTTTCCTCTTGAAATCAGACATGTCCGTGGTAAGGACAACTTGGTTGCTGATTGGCTCAAAAAGATTTGTCAAAAAGATTTGTGTTTTGCGTTTAGCCAGTGCGTTGCCATGGATCACAATTTATTTTGACTGCACGTTTTTCTGTATTGGTGATGAGTTTAGTTTGGGCTCGTTCCAAGGGGATGAGAGTTCTAGAAGCTAGTGAGTTTTAGGATTCTATAGTAAGAAAAAGGTGAAAAAATACTATTGTATATTATTATTATTTAAAAGTACGTGTTTTTTCTTGTTTTTAATTGTTGACAGCCAGTAGACATCATGTTTATATTGGTGAAGGTGAAGCATTGTAGTTGATTTATAATGTGAAATGGAAGTTGTTTTCTGTTGGTGGTGAGCAAACTTGTCCAACGAAAATATAGGATATATTTGTTGTCTTAAAGGGGAAGGTGTTACAGGCTTTGGTTTTTCCATTTATGTTTTGAGGTTGGACTTTAGCACGTCTAGCTCGTTAGCACTGATTGGTGTCAGAATGTGTTACACCTGTGCCTGCTTGTCCATCTCGTTATGGTTGAATATTGCATCCAATTGTTCATATTTTAATCAATGGATTTTCCTTGGAATGTTCCGTAGTCTTTCAGTTGTGTAGTAAATATCCGTTTATTTTCATTGTTTTTTCCTGTGAAGCCATTGCATTGCATCCATGTCTGAAAAGTGCTGTATAAATAAAGCTTGATTTGATTTGAGAATATTGCAAAACAAAGGAACCCAATGATTGACAATCAACAGACTTCATTATTTTAAAATTTTATTTAACCTTTATTTAATTAGGCAAGTCGGTTAACCTCTAGAGGACCCCTTCCCGCTCTGATCCCGCTAACGGGATTTATTGACAAGATACCATGGCGGGAAATTCAAAACTGCAAGAATCTAATCATTACAATTTCTCAAACAATCAACTATTTTTCACCATTTGAAAGATAAACATCTCCTAAATCCAACCACATTGTCCGATTTCAAAGAGGCTTTACGGCGAAGCATAAAGTTAGGTTATGTTAGGAGAGTACGTTGAAAATAGCTGTGTGTAATGTTTTGTCAATTCAAAGACAGGCGTCACCAAAAGCAGAAAACCAGCTAAAATTATGCACTAACTTTTGACAATCTTCATCAGATGACACTCCTAGGACATTATGTTATACAATACATGCATTTTTTGTTCCATCAAGTTCATATTTATATCCAAAAACAGCATTTTACAGTGGCGGTGAAATACAGAATTTTTTTCTCCCTCAAATGCTTCCGGTGAATCAGCGTTACAATTTACAAAATTACTATTCGAAAACATTGGTAAATTATAATATTGTCATTCAAAGAATTATAGATTAACATCTCATAAATGCTACCGCATTGCCAGATTTCAAAATAACTTTACTGGGAAATCACACTTTGCAATAAACGGGGTGCTATGCTAAGAACAATAGGCTAGGATATACAGGTTAGCACCATCTTGGAACCATCTAATATCAATAATACTATTGTAAATAATCCCTTACATTTGATTATCTTCATCAGAAGGAACTTCCAGGAATCCCAGATCCACAACAAATGTGGTTTCTTTCGACAAAGTTCATAATTTATGTCCAAATAACTTGTTGTTCCATGTTGTTAGCGCGTTCAGTAGGCTCCTCAAAATGTAGGGGGGGAGTCACGACGAAAAGTTACAAAAAATAAATCTATTTACGTTCGTTCAAACATGTCAAACGTTGTTTAGCATCAATCTTTAGGGCCATTTTTAACGTGAAACATCAGTAATATTTCAACCCGACCTCTCCTGTGTCATGAAAAACGTTTTGCAAAATGTCTTGCCTCACAGGAAACGCATGTGCGCACAATAATGAAGTGACGACATCCCAGGAACGTCAACTTCCCTTCCTTGTCATCCGGTCTCTGTTCATCATAGACGCTTCAAACAACTTTATAAAGATCGTTGACATCTAGTGGAAGCCGTAGGAAGTGCAAAATGAATCCTTTGTCACTGTGTGATCTATTAGCAATGACTCGAAAATAGTACAGCCACAAAATTCTAATTTCCTGCTTGTATTCTTCTCAGGTTTTTGCCTGCCATATGAGTTTTGGTATACTTACAGACACCATTCAAACAGTTTTAGAAAATTCAGAGTGTTTTCTATCCAAATATGTTAATAATATGCATATCCTAGCTTCTGAGTTGGTGTAGGAGGCAGTTAAAAATGGGCGCATATTTTTTTCTAAATTCTCAATACTGCCCCCTAGCCCCAACAGAACAAATTCTTATTTACAATGATTGCCTACCAGGGAACAGTGGGTTAACTGCCTTGTTCAGGGGCAGAACAACATATACTGCTTAAAAAAATAAAGGGAACACTAAAATAACACGTCCTAGATCTGAATGAATGAAATAATCTTATCAAATACTTTTTTCTTTACATAGTTGAATGTGCTGACAACAAAATCACACACAAATAATCAATGGAAATCCAATTTATCAACCCATGGAGGTCTGGATTTGGAGTCACACTCAAAATTAAAGTGGAAAACCACACTACAGGCTGATCCAACTTTGATGTAATGTCCTTAAAACAAGTCAAAATGAGGCTCAGTAGTGTGTGTGGCCTCCACGTGCCTGTATGACCTCCCTACAACGCCTGGGCATGCTCCTGATGAGGTGGCGGATGGTCTCCTGAGGGATCTCCTCCCAGACCTGGACTAAAGCATCCGCCAACTCCTGGACAGTCTGTGGTGCAACGTGGCGTTGGTGGATGGAGCGAGACATGATGTCCCAGATGTGCTCAAATGGATTCAGGTCTGGGGAACGGGCGGGCCAGTGCATAGCATCAATGCCTTCCTCTTGCAGGAACTGCTGACACACTCCAGCCACATGAGGTCTAGCATTGTCTTGCATTAGGAGGAACCCAGGGCCAACCGCACTAGCATATGGTCTCACAAGGGGTCTGAGGATCTCATCTCGGTACCTAATGGCAGTCAGGCTACCTCTGGCGAGCACATGGAGTGCTGTGCGGCCCCCCAAAGAAATGCCACCCCACACCATGACTGACCCACCGCCAAACCGGTCATGCTGGAGGATGTTGCAGGCAGCAGAACGTTCTCCACGGCGTCTCCAGACTCTGTCACATCTGTCACGTGCTCAGTGTGAACCTGCTTTCATCTGTGAAGAGCACAGGGTGCCAGTGGCGAATTTGCCAATCTTGGTGTTCTCTGGCAAATGCCAAACGTCCTGCACGGTGTTGGGCTGTAAGCACAACCCCCACCTGTGGACGTCGGGCCCTCATACCACCCTCATGGAGTCTGTTTCTGACCGTTTGAGCAGACACATGCACATGTGGCCTGCTGGAGGTCCTTTTGCAGGGCTCTGGCAGTGCTCCTCCTTGCACAAAGGCGGAGGTAGCGGTCTTGCTGCTGGGTTGTTGCCCTCCTACGGCCTCCTCCACGTCTCCTGATGTACTGGCCTGTCTCCTGGTAGCGCCTCCATGCTCTGGACACTACGCTGACAGACACAGCAAACCTTCTTGCCACAGCTCGCATTGATGTGCCATCCTGAATGACCAACAACACATGCTGTTGGTCTAGTGGTGCTCATTAAAACCCGGAATAGAAAACACCAATACTGGTGTGAATCTTGAGACGAAACAATGGCAGAGGCAAAAATAATTTGTTCCAAAAAAACTTTAGTGTGTATGAAAAAACGCTCCAAAACAAACGTTGTCAAACCATCCAGTTATTGAAGGTAAAAACCACACTGCTGCTACTGAGCAGTAGAACAAGAGGGTTGGGCTGCAATTTGCAGTGAATTCAATGGAAATGTAACCACAAGAAGAGTACAACAACTTCAGGTGAGATATCTGCATTATTATCAGGATTACAAGAAGAAACAACAACTAGAGGTGAGATATCTGCATTATTATCAGGATTACAAGAAGAAACAACAACTAGAGGTGAGATATCTGCATTATTATCAGGATTACAGGAAGAAACAACAACTAGAGGTGAGATATCTGCATTATTATCAGGATTACAAGAAGAAACAACAACTAGAGGTGAGATATCTGCATTATTATCAGGATTACAAGAAGAAATAACAACTAGAGGTGAGATATCTGCATTATTATCAGGATTACAAGAAGAAACAACAACTAGAGGTGAGATATCTGCATTATTATCAGGATTACAAGAAGAAACAACAACTAGAGGTGAGATATCTGCATTATTATCAGGATTACAAGAAGAAACAACAACTAGAGGTGAGATATCTGCATTATTATCAGGATTACAGGAAGAAACAACAACTAGAGGTGAGATATCTGCATTATTATCAGGATTACAAGAAGAAACAACAACTAGAGGTGAGATATCTGCATTATTATCAGGATTACAAGAAGAAACAACAACTAGAGGTGAGATATCTGCATTATTATCAGGATTACAAGAAGAAACAACAACTAGAGGTGAGATATCTGCATTATTATCAGGATTACAAGAAGAAACAACAACTACAGGTGAGATATCTGCATTATTATCAGGATTACAAGAAGAAACAACAACTAGAGGTGAGATATCTGCATTATTATCAGGATTACAGGAAGAAACAACAACTAGAGGTGAGATATCTGCATTATTATCAGGATTACAAGAAGAAACAACAACTAGAGGTGAGATATCTGCATTATTATCAGGATTACAAGAAGAAACAACAACTAGAGGTGAGATATCTGCATTATTATCAGGATTACAAGAAGAAACAACAACTACAGGTGAGATATCTGCATTATTATCAGGATTACAAGAAGAAACAACAACTAGAGGTGAGATATCTGCATTATTATCAGGATTACAAGAAGAAACAACAACTAGAGGTGAGATATCTGCATTATTATCAGGATTACAAGAAGAAACAACAACTAGAGGTGAGATATCTGCATTATTATCAGGATTACAAGAAGAAACAACAACTAGAGGTGAGCAGCTAATCACTCCTGGGAACTGCCCATATTCAGATATTCATATTGCCCTTTATAGTTGGCTTGGCCAGCAGCATCAGGAAACTAGATGTAAAGACTCCTCAGTTCACAAATGGCCCTGCAGACTTTATAGTTGGCTTGGCCAGCAGCATCGGGAAACTAGATGTAAAGACTCCTCCTGCAGACTTTATAGTTGGCTTGACCAGCAGCACCAGGAAACTAGATGTAAAGACTCCTCCTACAGACTTTATAGTTGGCTTGACCAGCAGCATCAGGAAACTAGATGTAAAGACTCCTCAGTTCACAAATGGCCCTGCAGACTTTATAGTTGGCTTGGCCAGCAGCATCAGGAAACTAGATGTAAAGACTCCTCCTGCAGACTTTATAGTTGGCTTGGCCAGCAGCATCAGGAAACTAGATGTAAAGACTCCTCCTGCAGACTTTGTGAACAATTAAACACAGTTGCTTCACTGGCACCACACAAATCACCAGTTTCACAATGAAAGATTCCAGATGCCAAAAACCTCAAGGATTTAACTCCTATCCAAAAGTTAAATCTACCACTATCTTTTAGTCTGGGACTAAGCTTAAGCCTTTTATGTGAAACCGGCCCTGAGTGTTTTATATGACTAAATGTGTTTCTGTGTTGCATAGATGCTCCATATCCATTACTTTGAATGTTTTATATAATATGACTAAATGTGTTTATTTCTGTGTTGCAGGGGCAGTCAAGAAAATGGAACAGCAAGGCCACAGAACATGACATAAGCAGAGCTGTGGGAGACCACCTCAAGCCCCTGGTAGAGCCGGGGGTGGTGTCGACCACTCCACCACGCCTTCAGCAGGCTGGAAAAGTGGGATTGATCTGTTTGATCCATTTGTTTGTTTCAGTTTTCAGTAGTTGAATCCTTTGACATATTGATTTCAACAAATGAACTGGGTTGGTTGAAAAGTGAAACTAAACGTACAGTGGGGGAAAAAAGTATTTGATCCCCTGCTGATTTTGTACATTTGCCCACTTATTACAAAGAAATTATCAGTCTATAATTTTAATAGTAGGTTTTTGACATGCGTTTTTCTGGATATTTTTGTTGTTATTCTGTCTCTCACTGTTCAAATAAACCTACCATTAAAATTATAGACTGATCCTTTCTTTGTCAGTGGTCAAACGTACAAAGTCAGCAGGGGATCAAATACTTTTTTCCCTCACTGTACATATCATGCACTATTTTGACAGTGGAAGATATACTGAATTTATACTGTTTTTCATACTAAGATGGACCAAGATATGTGTTGCTTTTGCACATATTTGTTCATTGGTTTTGCAAGAGTCTGTTGATTGGTCAGTCATTGGGTTCATTTGTTTTACAATATGTTCAAATCAAATCAAGCTTTATTTATACAGCACATTTCAGACATGGATGCAACACAATGGCTTCACAGGAAAAAACAAATATTTACCACAACAAACAAGATTAACAACTGAAAGACTAGAGAACATTCTAAGGAAATTCCATTGATTAAAATATTATCAATTGGATGCAACATCCAACCCAAAATATAAGCTTGTTTTACTACATTGTTTGTTGTTTCATTCCCCAGCAAGAAAATCAGAAATATCCCTTATTAAACAGAAGAGGGGAACAAACAAAGAGTCACTGACAACAACCACAACTAAACAGGTGGGGTTTTAGGAGGGGTTCTGATAGCCACTATGGGGGTGTCCACTGAAAGTTGACTAGTAACAACAACTGGGACCTAAAAGACACCCACCATGAGACCCACTAAATCTGCCCAAGAAGAGACAAACAAAAGAAAAACCCACACCAAACTTAAAGACAGGAAGCAAACCAAAAAGGTGGAGCAACTAAAGGTGTTGACTCTCCACATCTATCAAGACAACTGGAGCACTGGGCCAGACACTCTTAAATAGAACCTGGACCAGCTCAGGTGAAACACCTTCCCACTAACGAGATGGACATGCCAGCACAGGTGTAACACATACTGACTAACGAGGTGACACCAATCAGTGCGTCCTACGTGCTAACGAGCTAGACGCGCTAACGAGCTAGACGCGCGAACGAGCTAGACGCGCGAACGAGCTAGACGCGCGAACGAGCTAGACGCGCGAACGAGCTAGACGCGCTAACGGGCTAGACGCGCTAACGGGCTAGACGCGCTAACGAGCTAGACGCGCTAACGAGCTAGACGCGCTAACGAGCTAGACGCGCTAACGAGCTAGACGCGCTAACGGGCTAGACGCGCTAACGGGCTAGACGCGCTAACGGGCTAGACGCGCTAACGAGCTAGACGCGCTAACGAGCTAGACGTGCTAACGAGCTAGACGTGCTAACGAGCTAGACGCGCTAAAGTCCAACCTCAAAACATAAATGGAAAAACCAGAGCCTGTAACACCTTCCCCCTTAAGACAACACATTTATCCAATGTTTTTTGTTGGACAAGTTTGCTCACCACCAACAGAAAACAACTTCCATTTCACATTATAATCAACTACAATGCTTCACCTTCTACAATATAAACATGGTGTCTACTGGCTGTCAACAATTAAAAACAAGAAAAAACACATTTCTAAATATATATATTTTTCTACAATCTTAATTTTTGAAAAAACTCACTAGCTTCTAGAACTCTCGTCTTCCTAAAACAAACTCTTCTTGTTAGTTGACCAATTTATTATATACAATATATTATACGTCCATGTGTATAGGCTGCAAGAAAGTTGAAATTAAGTTGTTTTCAAGTCTAACGACCTGAAAATACATATTTTCAACTAAAACCGAACTTATATAGAATGTCAGGTCTTCTTTTCAATGACCTTTTGCGAGGTGGGATAGCCCCAATGTCAAAACACAGTTTTAACGTGTCCAAATCAATAACCAAAATGCAGAAACAATTTGTGATATATTGAAAACCCAAACATAAAATGGGCCATACTATTTACACAAACATCTGCCACAATAATC
Source organism: Salmo trutta (assembly GCF_901001165.1). Taxonomy (NCBI): domain Eukaryota; kingdom Metazoa; phylum Chordata; class Actinopteri; order Salmoniformes; family Salmonidae; genus Salmo; species Salmo trutta. The sequence goes on along the minus strand of NW_021822911.1, from coordinate 13,493,519 downwards.
ATATTACTTGTATTTTTTAAACAAGCTCCTTATAAACTGCACAAGCACCAAAACTGTTGTTTTGACAAGTAGCAATAAATCACTGATATCGATTAGGGGGGAAATCAGGTTGTATGTGATGTTGAAACTAACACAACTAAAAAAACACATGGAAAAGGGAGATATCTTTTACCTCACTGGTTAGAGGAAAACCTGAAGAAGACAGCTAGCTACATTTTGAAGTGTTACATTTTGATTTTGCCAACGTGGTAAGTCTTAAACAACACTTTTTGTTAAATCTCATAAATAGTACTCTTCCATTTCAGAGCCTGGATTTTCCCCCTGAGGATAATATCCATATCATGTTGAAATCAATAGAACAGGGGACAAACGTTTAGGGTTCTACATTGTGACATCATTAAAATACTCCTTCTACAATGTTAAAACATTCTACATTGTGACATCATTAAAATACTCCTTCTACAATGTTAAAACATTCTACATTGTGACATATCATTGATATCATGAAACAACTCCTTCATGTGTTTTCTGATGTTTGATCAGAAATCTTTTATCGGAGAATCTCTTGTCACATTGATCACAGCTATAAGATTTCTCTCCAGTGTGTGTTCTCAGATGTACTATCAGGCTGTTTGGCTGAGTAAAACTCTTCCCACATTGATCACAACAATAAGGTTTCTCTCCTGTGTGTGTTCTCTGGTGTGTCTTCAGACAGCCAGATGTAACAAAACTCTTCCCACATTGAGTACAGCTATATGGCTTCTCTCCTGTGTGTGTTCTCTGGTGCACTATCAGGCTGCTTGACTGAGTGAAACTCTTCCCACACTGATTACAGCTATACAACTTCTCTCCTGTGTGTGTTCTCCGGTGTACTATCAGGCTGCTTGACTGAATAAAACTCTTCCCACATTGATTACAGCTATATGGTTTCTCTCCTGTGTGTATTCTCTGGTGTGATTTCAGGTTGCTTGGCTGAGTAAAACTTTTCCCACATTGATCACAGCCACAAGGTTTCTCTCCAGTGTGAATTCTCTGATGTATTGTAAGGTCTACTGAAGAGGTGAATCTCTTCCCACAGTCAGAGCAGCAGTGCGGTTTCTCTCCAGTGTGTATTCTCAGGTGTACTTTCAGTGAATTTGATCTTAAGTAACTCTTCCCACACTCAAAACAGTGGTGAGGTTTCTTTCCTGTGTGTTCTCGCTGGTGTTTCTTGAGATGTTCTGATCTGGAGAGACTTTTCTCTGCCTCGTCAGCATCATGATGTTGTTGAGGCTCCCCAGAGGACCCACAATAGTCACGTCTCTCTCCTGTGTGAACGACAAAGTCAGAGAGATGGTTAAAGTCCCACAACAGAAGAAATCCATTGTTTATATGAGGTAAAAGGTGATGCCCAGAGCGTACCCATGAAGTTATACAACAAATGATGTCTGGGAATTTGACACTTGTCTTAAGACAGTCAAGTGAGCAACAATAGTTATATTTTGTCTTGTTTTCACATATTACAGTTACTGAACCCCTAAGCAGTGTGCCAGACGACTTTTGGTCTACAATATAGGCCCCTTTCTGTGTTTGCTAGAATTGCGGCACGAGGGCGACGCACACACAATTTGATTGCAATCTCCAAGCTAATGAGGAAACCACTAGTTATGGATGTAGTATATCTGGTAATGAGGAAACCACTAGTTATGGATGTAGTATATCTGGTAATGAGGAAACCACTAGTTATGGATGTAGTGTCACGTCCTGGCCAGTAAAAGGGGTTATTTGTCATTGTAGTTGGTCAGGGCGTGGCAGGGGGTGTTTGTTTTGTGTGGATGGGTATTGTGGGTTTAGGTTCTAGTTTTCTTATTTCTATGTTTATCTAGCTTTTCTAGTTCTATGTGAGTTTTGTCAATGACCTCCAATTAGAGACAGCTGGTTGTTGTTGTTTCTAATTGGAGGCCATATTTAGTTGTGTTTGTTTTTACTGGGTTTTGTGGGTGGTTGTTTCTAGTATAGTCTATGCACCTTACTGGACTGTTTTCGTCGTTTGTTTTGTATTGTTTAAGTGTTTTCTTTAATAAATAAGAGGATGAGCACTTTACCCGCTGCATTTTGGTCCCCCTTCAACGACGAGCGTTACATGTATATCTGATAATGAGGTCACCACTAGTTATGGATGTAGTATATCTGGTAATGATGAAACCACTAGTTATGGATGTAGTATATCTGGTAATGAGGAAACCACTAGTTATGGATGTAGTATATCTGGTAATGAGGAAACCACTAGTTATGGATGTAGTATACCTGGTAATGAGGAAACCACTAGTTATGGATGTAGTATATCTGGTAATGAGGAAACCACTAGTTATGGATGTAGTATATCTGGTAATGAGGAAACCACTAGTTATGGATGTAGTGTATCTGGTAATGAGGAAACCACTAGTTATGGATGTAGTATATCTGGTAATGAGGAAACCACTAGTTATGGATGTAGTATATCTGGTAATGAGGAAACCACTAGTTATGGATGTAGTATATCTGCCTGGAGCAAAAATGGTGAGCAAAGATTTTAGTTTTTCACAATGTATTCTGAATATTACAGCGCACCATCAGTGCAAGATCAGGAGTGCTACTCAAGGAAACTCACATTAAGCTCTGTGTCTATTCACTAATTCACCACCGTGGGGGAAAACTCAGGGGAGTTCTCATAGGCTGACAGCAAAAATAGCCTCCATTTCGAGGTTGCTTATGAGTGCATTTCACATTACTTTTGGATTAGAATTGTAAGGCTCGTTTGAATGTCCTGGTTAATATGTTTGTGTTATTGTCACAAATCAATTGCTTTATACTTAAAAAACACTTCAACCAGTAAAACGCTCTTTGGCTAGCTTTGCCATCAGCCTGACAATGAGGGTTTGTACACAAAGTGTTAAACACATACAATAATACAGACCTGTAGGACACATAACTTAACCTAACAACAACATAGACCTACTGTAGGACCCATAACTTCACCTAACAACAACATAGACCTACTGTAGGCCCCATAACTTCACCTAACAACAACATAGACCTACTGTAGGACCCATAACTTCACCAAACAACAACATAGACCTACTGTAGGACCCATAACTTCACCTAACAACAACATAGACCTACTGTAGGACCCATAACTTCACCTAACAACAACATAGACCTTGGACTATAAATCGTTTAATATTTCAGGTGAAACATGGAAACTAAAATGTCTTTGTCATGACATTTCATAACCTGATCACCAGATAATTTTGTGAATAATCCCACTAGGCTACTCTGTGATGGGTTGACATTCTAAATGTCCCGAATAAAGGAACATGACGGAATTGCGCATCACATTTAACAAACCAAACATTGAAATACCCTTATAGAAGGTAAAGTAAAAACCCAAACCGGTTCGTGCATCAATACTGGTATATAGTAAAATACGGTTTACCGCCCATCCCCAAGGCTAGGTTGAGAGTGGGCAGACATCGTACACATCACACTCAGGCAGACAAGACGTTTGATCCGACCAAAGACCCAATCCATCTATACTATTAGTTCATGTTTATAAACTGTAAACAAACTGTATCCTTTCAGTTGAGCGTACTAGCACTACGCCTGTCTACCAATCCATCTATACTATTAGTTCATGTTAGTAAACTGTAAACAAACTGGATCCTTTCAGTTGAGCGTACTAGCACTACGCCTGTCTACCAATCCATCTATACTATTAGTTCATGTTAGTAAACTGTAAACAAACTGGATCCTTTCAGTTGAGCGTACTAGCACTACGCCTGTCTACCAATCCATCTATACTATTAGTTCATGTTAGTAAACTGTAAACAAACTGGATCCTTTCAGTTGAGCGTACTAGCACTACGCCTGTCTACCAGAAGTTGATGCTGTTGCTATGCAACCTCGCTACCAATCTATTCCTAGTATTTACTGAATATCTGTCTACCAAGTTGTTAAGTTGTTTGTTCTCCCTTTGCACCACCTCCACCTTGCTATGAATAGTCTACAGTACCTTTCATCCCTTTGCACCACCTCCACCTTGCCATGAATAGAGTCTACAGCACCTTTCATCCCTTTGTACCACCTCCACCTTGCCATGAATAGAGTCTACAGCACCTTTCATCCCTTTGCACCACCTCCACCTTGCTATGAATAGAGTCTACAGTACCTTTCATCCCTTCGCACCACCTCCACCTTTCCATGAATAGAGTCTACAGCACCTTGCATCCCTTTGTACCACCTCCACCTTGCCATGAATAGAGTCTACAGCACCTTGCATCCCTTTGTACCACCTCCACCTTGCTATTAATAGAGTCTACAGTACCTTCCAGCTCCGTGTTCAACATCCATATCAGTAAACCTCTCCCCACTTGCCCTCTTACTAGGGGATGGTTTGGTTCCATCGCTGATACCTATTGGCCAACTTGGTTTTGTTTTGTTGATTGGGTTGGTTGTCCTTAACAACAATGATGCTGGAATCCTCTGAAACCAGCAACATGTTTCTTTGAGTTCGTAAGTATCTCTCGTCAATGAATCGTTCAAGCTCTTCAATGGATACTGAATCCTCCAGCGTGTTTACAGGGATAGTTAAACACTGCTCTCTGGTACTCAGACGAGATGCTCTGAAATCAGAGTAGATAAATTCACTCGATGAAAGCACCCGAATGTCCATTGAGAAAGCACTACGACTATACCATTTAGCAAAGCTAAGAATGACGGGAATAATCAAGTCAATAAACGTTGGGTAGTTAGTTAGATAGAATATAGTTCATATACTGGCAAGTGTGACGTATAAGTAGCCAACTAACGTTAGGTAGCTAGATAACATACCGATACATACTGCTGTAATAACATGCTAACAAATTGTCAGCCAGAATAACATGTAAGGTAACTTATTTGAAAAGTCACTACTTTATTACATTGCTTAACATTTTCTTAACATTTGTCATAATTAGTTAAAGCAAAGAATTTGTATCGGCTCTCGTTGGACTTCGGCTGAATATTTTCCTCCATTTTCTTCAAATCTGAAAAGCCACACCCAGGTCGCAGTTGTAAATGAGAACTTGTTCTCAACTGGCCTACCTGGTTTATGAAGAATTGCATTATGGGCCCTAAAAGCACGGAAATAGTGGCCCCTGCTCGTATACTTTTGGCATACTAACTACATCATACTATGACCAATAAGCATACTACATACTCAATTAATATCACAAATAGTACGGTTAGTATGAGTATTCTAACACAGCTTAGGTCTCTGGGCTGCCATTTTGTTTCTTTTTAAATCCTTGATTTAAAAAAAGCCACACAACAATCTGTCCATCTGCAGTTGAAACAATAACAAAGCTGTAATTCCACCACTGTTTGGTAATAAGATGATGATGATGATGGAGAAATGTAACTACTCTCAAATTCATAGACAGACCTATGGATGCAAGGACTGACCATCCATGATATCAACATTATAGTTTTAACCATGTTGAGGCTATACAGTGTTGGTTTACATTGTTTCTAAACATTGGAGTAAAAAAAGCTTATATTCTGATGGGGTACAACAGTTGAACTAAGCTCATGATGCATGTGTTATATTCTTCAAGAATCAATGGCTATAAATAAATAATTTAAAAGTCACAATATGGATGTAGCTATTGCATATTTCCGCTTTAACACCAAACATCAGATCAACAACTGCAGAGTTTGTGCCTCTGTATTTAAGACAGTACTTACTAGTGTTAATCAGGGAACGGTTTCTCAAAACCATCTTTTGGCTAAGTTCACCGTTAGAACCATTGGACGCCTTAAGATGCGTTTGTGAAACCGGGCCCAGATGTCCAGTTACCTCCTCTTCTTCCACCTCTTTCTCCTCCTTTATTAATGTAACAGTCATCTCCCCCTCTTCCTCTTTCACTCCATAAACTGCATCCTCCTCTTCTTTTACTGTAACATCCTCCTCCTCTTTCACTTTGAACGCGTCTTTTTCTTCTTTCACAGTAACGGCCTCACCCTCTACTTCTTGTTTTACTGTAACATCCTCCTCCTCTTTCACTCTGAACGCGTCTTTTTCTTCTTTCACAGTAACGGCCTCACCGTCTACTTCTTGTTTTACTGTGAAGTCATCTTCTTTAGCAGGACAGTAGCTCAGTGACCGCATGGTCGGAGATGTTAGCTAGCTAGGCTAATGCTAACTTAACCAGCCCGCTAGCTGAATAATAACAACAACACCGTAAATATGAAATTAAATCGGATAACTAACTAGACGACAGACGTGGGTTTAAAACACAGTGGCTAATATACACTAAAGCGTCTAAAGAGCTTTATTGTTTCGGCTATTTTGTCTAGCAAGCTACCGAGGCGGCTGACGAACTGTTACTGCTGTTGAAAGAAGAGTTCCGTCCACTACATTATACGTCACACCAACAGCATTGCGCTAAATTCCCACACCGCCATCTGCTGACTGGAGTGGGTAACGCAGTTGATTAAAATGTATATTTTATTTTCAGACAAAAAGTTAAAGGGTAGGAAGCGTTCGTTTTTACTCACCCGTGTAACAACACAGTGTGGTTAAAGACTTAGTAACTTAGTTGTAGTCACAATCTGGTTACCTATAAGTACAAACAGTTATGTTTTTGCGTTGTTACATATTTCTTAAACTTATTTCCAGATATCTTCTAAACTACCCACAATGCACTATGTGCTACAGAGTTTGTATGCTAGCTCGGTATCTAGCTCCAGCTTGTAAACGTCAGCCACACCTCATGCTTTCATATACTGTGTGGTTGTGATATCTAGTGGGAACGCATTAGCACGGTGGACTCTGGTGCCTTGTTGTCAGTAGGGATGTTACTTTTGATACCGGAGCTACGAGGCCTGCGTCCAAATCGCTAAGCAGTAAACCTCAAAGCAGTGTACCGATGCCTGTATCACTTTATCAGCAGCACGTCATCAATGGCGTCTGAAGCTTCATTTCATCAAACAACCACCTGATTGGTTTGGTATTGGGCTTGTTCGACACTGCAGGCGACTGCCGACTGACTGATCTACAAATCACCTTACATCATAAATAACTACTCATTATTATTTATAAATCAGTCAGCCAGTCACCATTTACCCACAATGCAGCATGGATTTTATGCTCTCGAACACGGCCCGTGGTTTAGTTGATGACATAAAGGCTATGCTGCTATGGTGTGGGACGTCATCTATAATAATGCCATAAAGGCTATGCTGCTACGTGCTACGGTGTGGGATGTCATCTATAATAATGACATAAAGGCTATGCTGCTACGGTGTGGGATGTCATCTATAATAATGACATAAAGGCTATGCTGCTACGGTGTGGGACGTCATCTATAATAATGACATAAAGGCTATGCTGCTACGGTGTGGGACGTCATCTATAATAATGACATAAAGGCTATGCTGCTACGGTGTGGGACGTCATCTATAATAATGACATAAAGGCTATGCTGCTACGGTGTTGGATGTCATCTATAATAATGACATAAAGGCTATGCTGCTACGGTGTGGGATGTCATCTATAATAATGACATAAAGGCTATGCTGCTACGGTGTGGGACGTCATCTATAATAATGACATAAAGGCTATGCTGCTACGGTGTGGATGTCATCTATAATAATGACATAAAGGCTATGCTGCTACGGTGTGGGATGTCATCTATAATAATGACATAAAGGCTATGCTGCTACGGTGTGGGATGTCATCTATAATAATGACATAAAGGCTATGCTGCTACGGTGTGGGACGTCATCTATAATAATGACATAAAGGCTATGCTGCTACGGTGTGGGATGTCATCTATAATAATGACATAAAGGCTATGCTGCTACGGTGTGGGATGTCATCTATAATAATGACATAAAGGCTATGCTGCTACGGTGTGGGACGTCATCTATAATAATGACATAAAGGCTATGCTGCTACGGTGTGGGATGTCATCTATAATAATGACATAAAGGCTATGCTGCTACGGTGTGGGACGTCATCTATAATAATGACATAAAGGCTATGCTGCTACGGTGTGGGATGTCATCTATAATAATGACATAAAGGCTATGCTGCTACGGTGTGGGATGTCATCTATAATAATGACATAAAGGCTATGCTGCTACGGTGTGGGATGTCATCTATAATAATGACATAAAGGCTATGCTGCTACGGTGTGGGATGTCATCTATAATAATGACATAAAGGCTATGCTGCTACGGTGTGGGATGTCATCTATAATAATGACATAAAGGCTATGCTGCTACGGTGTGGGATGTCATCTATAATAATGGCATAAAGGCTATGCTGCTACGGTGTGGGATGTCATCTATAATAATGACATAAAGGCTATGCTGCTACGGTGTGGGACGTCATCTATAATAATTTGGCTGTTCTAAATTCTGTGTTGCTCAAAGCCTTGAGTAATGAACCTATTTTTGAGACAATCGGCTGGAAAGCGTCGATGCTTCAGGAAGCTTTGTTTCCCCATCATGGAATCTATCTATTTTTGATGCTGTGATTTTCCCTGCCATCATTCTGTATGTCTCTTCTGATCTGCAGTCATGTTTTAGTTGGGTTTTAGTTGGGTTCTAACTGGTCTCCATTAGTTAGGCTCCAGCTCGCTGACCATAGCTCGTTGGCCAAATAGGTAATGTTAGCTGGCTGGCTAAGATAACTGCATATAGCTAACATTCTTTGATTAGATGGCGTTATGTATTTCCAAAACGTTGGTTTACTTTAATCACTCAAGTCATGAGTGGAAACGATTGGTTTAATTTGAAGTTCTACATTTGAAGTTCTTTCTGTTGTTGTTTACATCACAGGGAATAGACCGGTCTTCCATATTACATAACACCTGCCTTTATCATTCTTCTGAATTCTGATTGGTTTTATGTAATAACTCCAAAAATAGAACAGTGAGGTGTAACTTTGCATTGGGACTTAAAACAATTTTTGGGAAAAATACTTTATTTGATATTTTATAAACTTTACCATAACCTAACCATTTTATTTCTCTCCGTCACCCACTTTACATGTGTAGATAATAAAGCATTTGACATTTCCACTGCGTTAACAATGGAGGATTGGTTGATTTTCAGTTTAAGTTTTTAAGATGATTGACGAGAACAGTATCATCCAACCATCGGGTAACTTGTTTCATGCGCATCAAAGGTGAGGGTGAATTTCAGATGTTCACTGCTTGTATTGATGAAGGAGTGGAATCGATGAAGTTCCTCTGCTGTCCCCTGGAATAGATGGAACACGTCATCAATGAAGACTTTTACAGAGCCTGATGAGCTGCTAGAATGGATTGTTAGGGCTGACAATCACATTCTTCTCTAACAACCCCACGTACAGATTGGCATAATTAGATGCTATTTTAAACTACAATGACCATAATGCACTGCGTGCCTACTTGTCTTGTCTGTGTTTATTTTACACCTGCTATGTAAAAGAGACAGAATAATACACGATGGTCAATGCAATCTGGAATCCTTGGGACATCCCTACCCTAAACCCTAACCTTAACCCCTAACCTTAACCATTTTAAATGTCAACTTCAACGGGCTAGGGACGTCCCAAGGATGTATCTCTACCTGAAAATACATGATCTAAGTGATTGACAGTTGGTATTCAGCAGTCATAAAGCCTAATTTACTTTAATAAACTACTAAAATAGTGATTTTGTCAGACAGCATAGACAGCAGCTCTACACTTTATTGACTGACTGATCCATTCATCCTTCCATCCCTCCTCAGCCTTCCTCTCCTCTGAAGACCCAGTGAGGGTGGAGCTCAGTCAGAGAGCTGTTGAGGGACTGGTTAGGAAGAACACTTCTACAGCCAGAGAGGTGAGAGGTCACACATGGTTTAGATGGTAAATATTTATGTCCCCTTAGTGGTTCATCACGTCAGCTAAAGGGAATATGTTCCATCATCCATGTTTATTTACATTAGTGCAAATTGTCCACTGATATTGGTGTAATTTCTCACCCCTTTTGGCTGTATGAAAGTTAATTTCCCCTCAGACACACACATTTCTTATTTGATATTATGAAGGTCATTTGTGTCAAATGTACTTTTCACCTCATTCACCCCATCTCTTTACATTGCTTATGCATATTCAGTGGCCTGACTGCATCCAGACTATGTCAAAGGCCCATCCTGGTAGATCTGAACCTAATGAAGCTTGGAGTGATCGGATGACAAGTCACATTTAGGTGCCAGGTGTAACTGAGGCCAGAGATGCTCCATATCCATTACTTTGAGTGTTTTATATAATATGACTAAATGTGTTTCTGTGTTGCAGGGGCAGTCAATAAATGGAACAGCAAGGCCACAGAACATGACATAAGCAGAGCTGTGGGAGAACACCTCAAGCCCCTGGTAGAGCCGGGGGTGGTGTTTACCAGATGGACCTAGATATGTGTTGCTTTTGCACACATTTGTTCATTGGTTATGCAAGAGTGTTGGTCAGTCATTGGGTTCATTTGTTTTACAATATGTTCAAATCAAATCAAGCTTTATTTATACAGCACATTTCAGACATGGATGCAACACAATGGCTTCACAGAAAAAAACTATGAAAATATTTAGTACTCAAACACAAGAGGATAAAACACAATAACTTAGACTACTGAGCATTCTAATGAAAATCACAACAAACAGAAGACTAACAACTGAAAGACTAATGAACACCCTAAGCAAATGCCATTGATTAAAATATTAACAATAGGATGCAATATCCAACCCATAATATAAGCTTGTTTGTTACCTTCCCCATCAAGAAAACAAGAAAACCAGAAATGGCCCTTACATAGAAGAGGGAACTAACAAAGAGTCACTGACAACAACCACAACTAAAAACCGGACCAGCTCAGGTGAAACACCTTCCTACTAACGAGATGGACAAGCCAGCACAGGTGTAACACATACTGACTAACGAGGTGACACCAATCAGTGCGTCCTACGTGCTAACGAGCTAGACGGGCTAACGAGCTAGACGGGCTAACGAGCTAGACGACGTGCTAACGAGCTAGACGACGTGCTAACGAACTAGACGACGTGCTAACGAGCTAGACGACGTGCTAACGAGCTAGACGACGTGCTAACGAGCTAGACGCGCTAACGAGCTAGACGTGCTAAAATCCAAACCTCAAAACATGAATGGAAAAACCAAAGAATGTAATACCTTCCCCCTTAAGAGAATGCTTACCACCAACAGAAAACAACTTCCATTTCACATTATAATCAACTACAATGCTTCACCTTCACCAATATAAACATGGTGTCTACTGGATGTCAACAATTAAAAACAAGAAAAAATATTTTTCCCCCACAATTCTAGAACTCTCGTCTTCCTAAATCCCACTAGCTTCTAGAACTCGCGTCCCCTTGGAACGAGCCCAAACAAAACTCATCTCCAATACGGAAAAACGTGCAGTCAAAATAGTTGGTGATCCATGGCAACTCACTGGCTAAACGCAAAACTTTGACCATCTGTTTTCAAGAGGAAACACCTGCAATATTATCATTAAAATCATTAAATTACTCCTACTACAATGTTAAAACATTCTATATTGTGACATTTCATTGATATCATGAAACAACTCCTTCATGTATGTATTGTCTAATATTTGATCAGAGATCTTTTATCAGATTATCTCTGGTCACAGCTAAGAGGTTTCTCTCCTGTGTGTGTTCTCTGGTGTACTGTCAGATTGCCAGATTGAATAAAACTCTTCCCACATTGATCACAGCTATAAGGTCTCACTCCTGTGTGTGTTCTCTGGTGTACTGTCAGACCGCTAGATGAAGCAAAACTCTTCCCACATTGATTACAGCTATAAGGTTTCTCTCCTGTGTGTGTTCTCTGGTGTACTGTCAGACTGCTAGATGAAGCAAAACTCTTCCCACATTGATCACAGCTGTAAGGTTTCTCTCCTGTGTGTGTTCTCTGGTGTAAAGTCAGCTGGCTAGATGTAGTAAAACTCTTCCCACATTGACTACAGTTATAAGGTTTCTCTCCTGTGTGTGTTCTCTGGTGTGTTGTCAGACATCCGGATGTACCAAAACTCTTCCCACATTGATGACAGCTATGAGATTTCTCTCCTGTGTGTGTTCTCTGGTGTAAAGTCAGCTGGCTAGATGTAGTAAAACTCTTCCCACATTGACTACAGTTATAAGGTTTCTCTCCTGTGTGTGTTCTCTGGTGTAAAGTCAGCTGGCTAGATGTAGCAAAACTCTTGCCACATTGATCACAGTTAAAAGCTTTCTCTCCTGTGTGTGTCCGCTGGTGTACTATCAGGGTGTTTAGCTGAGTAAAACTCTTCCCACATTGATTACAGCTATATGGTTTTTCTCCTGTGTGTATTCTCTGATGTGATTTCAGGGTTTGTAGCCGAATAAAACTCTTCCCACATTGATCACAGTTAAAAGCTTTCTCTCCTGTGTGTGTCCGCTGGTGTACTATCAGGCTGCTTAGCTGAGTAAAACTCTTCCCACAGTGATCACAGCCAAAAGATTTCTCTCCTGTGTGAATTATGTTATGTATTTGAAGGTCTACTGAAGAGCTGAATCTCTTCCCACAGTCAGAGCAGCAGTGAGATTTCTTCCCTGTGGCTCTATGCTGGTGTTTCTTGAGGAGTTCTGATCTGGAGAGACTCTTCTCTGCCTCGTCAGCATCATGATGTTGTTGAGGATCCCCAGAGGATCCACGATAGTCCCGTCTCTCTCCTGTGTGAATCACAAAGTCAGACAGATGATTAAAGGCCAACAACAGCAGAAATCCACTGTTTATTTGAGGTAAAAGGTGATGCCCAGAGATACCCATTAGTGGTAACTAGAAATAAGTTATTAAAGTTGTTGAAATTCTAAGCAGTGTGCCAGACAACTATTGGTCTCCAATATAGGCCCCTTTCTGTATTTGCTAAAATTGCGGTGCGAGGGCGATGCGCACACAATTTCATTGCAGAAACTCCTCCCTGCTAATGAGGCTGATCCAGGGGCGGCAGGTAGCCTAGTGGTTAGAGCGTTGGACTAGTAACCGGAAGTTTGGAAGATCGAATCCCCGAGCCGACAAGGTAAAAATCTGTCATTCTGCCCCTGAACACCGTTGCTAGGCCATCATTGAAATGAAGAATTTGTTCTTAACTGACTTGCCTACTGAATTGGTTGCAGAAACTCCTCCCTGCTAATGAGGAAACCACTAGTTATGGATGTAGTATATCTGGTAATGAGGGAACCACTAGTTATGGATGTAGTATATCTGGTAATGAGGAAACCACTAGTTATGGATGTAGTATATCTGGTAATGAGGAAACCACTAGTTATGGATGTAGTAAAACTGGTATTGAGGAAACCACTAGTTATGGATGTAGTATATCTGGTAATGAGGAAACCACTAGTTATGGATGTAGTATATCTGCTAATGAGGAAACCACTAGTTATGGATGTAGGCATCGCGACTGGTTACCTATTTTGATGTAATATGAAAGTATTATTTGAAATTATTTTGATGTGATATTTAAGTATTGTGTGAAATTATTCTGAATTGATATGAAAGTACAGCAATTTATGTTTCTAGAAACGTATCGCAATTGAGAATCGATTCACATTTAGATGGAATATTTGACTATTTTAGCTGCCAGAGCCAGTCTACCTCTGAAAATAACATACAGTCCTTGGACCTTGAGGAGTAACGGGGCAGCAATCAGCAGTAGAAACAATAACAAAGCGTACTCCCTGCCCGTTTCGGTAAAAAGCTGAGGGATGGGGCTGGAGAAATGTAACCAGCCATGATATCAACATTATAGTTTTAACCATGTTTTGAGGATATACAGTGTTTGTTTATATTCACTGACAAACATTGGAGTAAAAAAAAGCTTATATTTTGGGATCTGATGGGGTACAACAGTTGAACTAAGCTCACGAGGCATTTAAAAGTGAATTCTTAAAGAAACAGATGGGTACATATCATTAATGTATAAGTCCCAAAATGGATGTAACAACTGCTGATTGCCCCTTTAAGAGAACATATTGGGCTAATCTAATAGGAGATATTGAGGACTACAGTATTTCAGGCATTGTCATTGGATGCATTTGATCAATTGTTAACGTGTTGTTGATGGTCCACTCTTGATGTTCTACACGTTACAGTGAAGCTTCAGCCATTCCTACAGAACAACATTAAAGTGTAGAACCCCTTTACTGCATATTGGTTCAACGACTGCAGAGACGGTACTTACTGGTGTTAAACAGATCTCCAACCTCCTCTTCTTCATCCAATGTGACAGTCATCTCCCCCTCCTCCTCTTTCACTCCAAAAACTGCATCCTCCTCTTCCTCTTTCACAGTAACATCCTCCTCCTCTTTCACTCTGAACGCGTCTTCCTCTTCTTTCACTGAAACGTCTTTCTCTTCTTCTTCTTTCACAGTAACATCCTCACCCTTTACTTGTTTTTGTATTGTAACATCCTTCTCTTCCTCCTCCTCTTTGACGAGAGCCTCTTTCTCCGTCCAGCAGACCTCCACTTCTTTAACAGGAGGAGAGAAACTTAGTGAACTCATGGTCGGGGATGTTAGCTAGCTAGCATTAGCGACTAGCCTAGTTCTAAGCTAACTTAGCAAACCAGCTAGCTGACAAACAACGTAAATATATAATTAAATGGGCCAACAAGTACATACGACAGAAGTGTGTTTAATACACAGCGACTAATATACACCAAACCAGTGTAAAGAGCGTGAATGTTGTAGCTATGTTTGCTAGAAAGCTACCGAGGTGTCTGACTAGCTGTTGTTGTTGAAGGAGCGTCCCGTCCACTAGATTATACGTCACACTGGCAGCATCGCCTGAACCTAAAAGACGCACATCGCCATCTGCTGACTGGAGGGCAACGCAGCTGAGGAACCAAACGTTTATTTTTCATTTATTTCATAAAAGTTTAATATTATATCAAGTCGTTCAAAGAGAAGCATGTGTTGATTGATTCGTGTTTAATGAGAGAGAATTTAAAACAAACTTTACACCCACTACATATTTGCATTGAACCATACTTCTGACATGGATCATTTTGACCCCAGAGGCATGTCTTTTATCATAGCCAAAAATTTATTTTATTCAATTCTTCCAATTTTTCATGACTTTGTCAATCAACTGGTTGTTAATACATCTAAATCATGGTTTAGTGTTTCTGTATCAATATGGACTTTTAACAAATTCAAATCCTTTGGAGTCATTTTGACTCCAGCCAAAAGCATCTTTGATAAATAGGACGTTTAATTCAAATCAAAATCACATTTTATTGGTCACATACATGTGTTTAGCAGATGTTATTGTGGGTGTAGTGAAATGCTTGTGTTTCTAGCTCCGACAGTGCAGTAATATCTAATAAGTAATATCTAACAATTTCACGACATATACCCAAAACACACAAATCTAAGTATTTGAATCTAGGTTTCTCTGTTGACATGATCCATCCCACCAGAGGGTGGAGGGGCTCCTGTATCAGTGGTTTTGACCAGATAAACACCTGCAGACACACAGTATAGTGCCTCCCATGTACTCTCCTAAGATTGGACTCTTCTATACCACGTATCACATGACTGTGTACAAAACTGCAAGGGGTATACAGTGCATTCATTAAGTATTCAGACCCCTTCACTTTTTAAACATTTAGTTACATTACAGCCTTATTCTAAAGTTGAATAATTTTATAATTGAATAATCAATACCCCATAATGACATCACAATAACCCATAATGACAAAACAAAATCATTTTTTAAAAACATTTTTACAAATGTATTTACTTAAGTATTCAGACCCTTTGCTATGAGACTCGAAATTGAGCTCAGATGCATCCTGATTCAATTGATCTTCCTTGAAATGTTTCTACAACTTGATTGGAGTCCACTTGTGGTAAATTCAATTGATTGGACATGATTAGGAAAGGCTCACACCTGTCTATATAAGGTCCCACAGTTGACAGTGCATGTCAGAACAAAAACCAAGCCATGAGGTCAAAGGAATTGTCCATATTGCTCTGAGACAGGATTGTGTCGAGGCACAGATCTGTGGAAGGGTACCAAAAAATGTCTTCAGCATTGAAGGTCCCCAAGAACACAGTGGCCTCCATCATTCTTAAATGGAAGAAGTTTGGAACCACCAAGACTCTTCCTAGAGCCGGCCGCCCGGCCAAACTGAGAAATCGTGGGAGAAGGGTCTTGGTCAGGGAGGTGAGCAAGAACCTTATGGTCACTCTGACATAGCTCCAGAGTTCCTCTGTGGAGATGGGAGAACCTTCCAGAAGGACAATCATCTCTGCAGCACTCCAGCAATCAGGCCTTAATGTAGTAATGATTAAATTGTCAAAATTTATTTCAATGGACAATTAAGTGAACTGTTCACTACTGTAAGTTGCTCTGGATAAGAGAGTCTGCTAAATGACTAAAATGTAAAATGTCTTACTCGTACCTCAGCCAGCATTGTGAATGGTTAGGAAATAATATGTCATGTTTTACTCGTACCCCAGCCAGCATTGTGAATGGTTAGGAAATAATAGGTCATGTTTTACTCGTACCTCAGCCAGCATTGTGAATGGTTGGGAAATAATATGTCATGTTTTTGCTCGTACCTCAGCCAGCATTGTGAATGGTTAGGGAATAATATGTTGTGTTTTACTCGTACCTCAGCCAGCATTGTGAATGGTTAGGAAATAATATGTTCCTGTGGCTCAGTTTGTAGAGCATGGTGTGTGCAACGCCAGCATGGTGTGTGCAACGCCAGGGTTGTGGGTTTGATTCCCACGGGGGGCCAGTACAAAAAAAATGCATGAAATGTATGTATTCACTACTGTAAGTCGCTCTGGATAAGAGCGTCTGCTAAATGACTAAAATGTAAAATGTCTTACTCGTACCTCAGCCAGCATTGTGAATGGTTAGGAAATAATATGTCATGTTTTACTCGTACCTCAGCCAGCATTGTGAATGGTGTCTGAGGCGGTGACATACTAGACCATGGCAGTAAATCTAATACTTAGGTGTTTTTAGTCATGCATGAAAGGTCTGGGGTGGTTCTGTGGTTATAAGTTACTGACCTTGGAATACATTTCTGGCCATGCTGGCAGGGTCTGAATCAAACCCAATGTCCACCTGGTACACTGGCAGGGTCTGAATCAAATCCAATGTCCACCTGGTACACTGGCAGGGTCTGAATCAAATCCAATGTCCACCTGGTACACTGACAGGGTCTGAATCAACCCAATGTTAAGTGGAGGGAAGATTGGTCAAGAGGGTGATGATTATTGTTGTTCTACTCCCTGATTGTTATGCAACAACACTGTTTACAAAAGCTTTGTTAAATCAGCACAACAGTTTTCAGCTGTGCTAACATAATTGCAAAAGGGTTTTCTAATAATCAATTAGCCTTTTAAAATGATAAACTTGGATTAGCTAACACAACGTGGCATTGGAACACAGGAGTGATGGTTGCATATAATGGGCCTCTGTATGCCTATGTAGATATTCCATTAAACAATCAGCTGTTTCCAGCTACAATAGTCATTTACAACATTAACAATGTCTACACTGTGTTTCAGATCAATTTGATGTTATTTTAATGGACCAAAAAAGTGTTTTTCTTTCAAAAACAAGAACATTTCTAAGTGACTCCAACCTTTTGAACGGTAGTGTTAATCATTTTAGAATAAGGCTGTAATGTAACAAAATGTGGAAAAAGTGAAGGGGTCTGAATACTTTCCGAATGCACTGTATTGTTACACCATGTAGCAGCAGTATAGACCTAGTCTGTTCATTATATACATCTACATGATGTATTGTTACACCATGTAGGAGCAGTATAGACCTAGTCTGTTCATTATATATATCTACATGATGTATTGTTACACCATGTAGGAGCAGTATAGACCTACAGTAGCTGGCTACTTATTTATATGTTGTTTGACTGAATGAAACTGCCTTAAATGTGCTGTAGAAAAAAAATATATTCTCACTAATCAATCACCACATTCCTGTCTTTGTCTGTCTCAATATAATAGTATTATTTAATTAAATCCATGTAAAATAATCTTAGTCTGAAAATAAAATGTGATCCTCAACTGCGTTTCCCTCCAGTCAGCAGACGGCGATGTGCGTCTTTCAGGCGATGCTGCAGCGTGACGTATAATCTAGTGGACGGTTCTTCATAAACAGCTCGTCAACCACCTTGGTAGCTTGCTAGCCAACATAGCCGAAACATTCAAGCTATTTATACGCTTTCGGTCTATATTAGCTACTGTGTTTCAGACACACTTCTGTCGTATCTACTTGTTAACCTATTTAATTTAATATTACGTTATTTTTTATTAGTCAGCTATAGTAGCTGGCTGGTTAAGTTAGCATTAGCCTAGTCGCTAATGATAGCTAGCTAGCTAACATCCCCGAACATGAGCTCCCTAAACTACTCCCCTCCTGTTAAAGAAGAGGAGGTCTGCTGGACGGAGAAAGAAGCTCTGGGGCTGAACATTGTCGTGAAAGAGGAGAAGGAAGAGGAGGATGTTACAGTAAAACAAGAAGTAGAGAGTGAGGCTGTTACAGTGAAAGAAGAAGAGAAAGACGTTTCAGTTAAACAAGAGGAAGAAGAGGATGATGCTGTTTTTGGAGTGAAGAAGGAAGGAGAGATTACTGTCACATTGAAAGATGAAGAGGAGGAGACAGGAGATCTGAGTAACACCAGTAAGTACCGCCTTCAATTAGTTTTTAACTTTGGATATTTTGAGTTGGCTCGTCAATACCTCTTCAACGGAGGGCCCTGGGATGATGACTGATATGTCTAGAATCAGACGACGTAGAGAACAAGCTGCCCCTTGTTTTCTCCGTTCCGTTTCCAAAAAGTGACTTAACATATATATTTGAGAAGGATCTATCTGCTGACCGCAGACTGGGGGGCCACGGCATGTAGTGATTTTAATGTAGTGATGTTTTACTACACACCGTGACCCCCAATAGAGCCATGTGAGAGTTGGGTTGGCTACACCAAAGATTATGGATATACTGACAAGATGTCTCTCCGTCCTGACAAGGGGAGTCGTTGTCCACAAAGCTGCACTGTGGGTTGTCTATCTCCCGCCTATCCTGTCTTTGGATTGGTGGATACATCTTATTATTGTAATCTATTGTTTATATTCTATGAGGGTTGTTGACGTCAGCCGCCTGTATTCAATGGAGAGAGATGCTAAGCTACTAGCATGAATATGCATAGCGATCTGGAGACAACTCCTATAGTGTTTTATCAAAGTTGTCGGTATGACACGTGTCCACATAACTTAATCATTACGAAACTTCTGTAAGATACTGTAGCCTACTGGCATGACCTAGAGAGATAAAACCTACTGTAACCTACTGGCATGACCTAGAGAGTTACAACCTACTGTAACCTACTGGCATGACCTAGAGAGTTACAACCTACTGTAGACTACTGGCATGACCTAGAGAGTTACAACCTACTGTAACCTACTGGCATGACCTAGAGAGATACAACCTACTGTAACCTACTGGCATGACCTAGAGAGATACAACCTACTGTAACCTACTGGCATGACCTAGAGTTACAACCTACTGTAACCTACTGGCATGCCCTAGAGAGATACAATCTACTGTAACCTACTGGCATGACCTAGAGAGTTACAACCTACTGTAACCTACTGGCATGACCTAGAGAGTTACAACCTACTATAACCTACTGGCATGACCTAGAGAGTTACAACCTACTGGCATGACCTAGAGAGATACAACCTACTGTAGCCTACTGGCATGACCTAGAGAGATACAACCGACTGTAACCTACTGGCATGACCTAGAGAGTTACAACCTACTGTAACCTACTGGCATGACCTAGAGTTACAACCTACTGTAACCTACTGGCATGACCTAGAGAGATACAACCTACTGTAGCCTACTGGCATGACCTAGAGAGTTACAACCTACTGTAACCTACTGGCATGACCTAGAGAGTTACAACCTACTGTAACCTACTGGCATGACCTAGAGAGTTACAACCTACTGTAACCTACTGGCATGACCTAGAGAGTTACAACCTACTGTAACCTACTGGCATGACCTAGAGAGATACAACCTACTGTAGCCTACTGGCATGACCTAGAGAGTTACAACCTACTGTAACCTACTGGCATGACCTGGAGAGATACAACCTACTGTAACCTACTGGCATGACCTAGAGAGATACAACCTACTGTAACCTACTGGCATGACCTAGAGAGATACAACCTACTGTAACCTACTGGCATGACCTAGAGAGTTACAACCTACTGTAACCTACTGGCATGACCTAGAGAGATACAACCTACTGGCATGACCTAGAGAGATACAACCTACTGTAACCTACTGGCATGACCTAGAGAGATACAACCTACTGTAACCTACTGGCATGACCTAGAGAAATACAACCTACTGTAGCCTACTGGCATGACCTAGAGAGGAACAACCTACTGTAGCCTACTGGCATGACCTAGAGAGTTTCAACCTACTGTAACCTACTGACATGACCTAGAGAGATACAACCTGCTGTAACCTACTGGCATGACCTAGAGAGATACAACCTACTGTAACCTACTGGCATGACCTAGAGAGTTACAACCTACTGTAGCCTACTGGCATGACCTAGAGAGATACAACCTACTGTAACCTACTGGCATGACCTAGAGAGATACAACCTACTGTAACCTACTGGCATGACCTAGAGAGATACAACCTACAGTAACCTACTGGCATGACCTAGAGAGATACAACCTACTGTAGCCTACTGGCATGACCTAGAGAGGAACAACCTACTGTAGCCTACTGGCATGACCTAGAGAGTTACAACCTACTTTAGCCTACTGGCATGACCTAGAGAGATACAACCTACTGTAACCTACTGGCATGACCTAGAGAGATACAACCTACTGTAACCTACTGGCATGACCTAGAGAGATACAACCTACTGTAACCTACTGGCATGACCTAGAGAGATACAACCTACTGTAACCTACTGGCATGACCTAGAGAGTTACAACCTACTGTAACCTACTGGCATGACCTAGAGAGATACAACCTACTGGCATGACCTAGAGAGATACAACCTACTGTAACCTACTGGCATGACCTAGAGAGATACAACCTACTGTAACCTACTGGCATGACCTAGAGAGATACAACCTACTGTATCCTACTGGCATGACCTAGAGAGGAACAACCTACTGTAGCCTACTGGCATGTCCTAGAGAGTTACAACCTACTGTAGCCTACTGGCATGACCTAGAGAGATACAACCTACTGTAACCTACTGGCATGACCTAGAGAGATACAACCTACTGTAACCTACTGGCATGACCTAGAGAGATACAAGCTACTGTAACCTACTGGCATGACCTAGAGAGATACAACCTACTGTAACCTAGTGGCATGACCTAGAGAGTTACAACCTACTGTAACCTACTGGCATGACCTAGAGAGATACAACCTACTGGCATGACCTAGAGAGATACAACCTACTGTAACCTACTGGCATGACCTAGAGAGATACAACCTACTGTAACCTACTGGCATGACCTAGAGAGATACAACCTACTGTAACCTACTGGCATGACCTAGAGAGATACAACCTACTGTAGCCTACTGGCATGACCTAGAGAGTTACAACCTACTGTAACCTACTGGCATGACCTAGAGAGTTACAACCTACTGTAGCCTACTGGCATGACCTAGAGAGATACAACCTACTGTAACCTACTGGCATGACCTAGAGAGTTACAACCTACTGGCATGACCTAGAGAGATACAACCTACTGTAGCCTACTGGCATGACCTAGAGAGATACAACCTACTGTAACCTACTGGCATGACCTAGAGAGATACAACCTACTGTAACCTACTGGCATGACCTAGAGAGTTACAACCTACTGGCATGACGTAGAGAGATACAACCTACTGTAACCTACTGGCATGACCTAGAGAGATACAACCTACTGTAACCTACTGGCATGACCTAGAGAGTTACAACCTACTGGCATGACCTAGAGATTTACAACCTACTGTAACCTACTGGCATGACCTAGAGAGATACAACCTACTGTAACCTACTGGCATGACCTAGAGAGTTACAACCTACTGGCATGACCTAGAGAGTTACAACCTACTGTAACCTACTGGCATGACCTAGAGAGATACAACCTACTGTAACCTACTAGAGAGATACAACCTACTGTAGCCTACTGGCATGACCTAGAGAGATACAACCTACTGTAACCTGCTGGCATGACCTAGAGAGATACAACCTACTGTAACCTACTGGCATGACCTAGAGAGATACAACCTACTGTAACCTACTGGCATGACCTAGAGAGATACAACCTACTGTAGCCTACTGACATGACCTAGAGAGATACAACCTACTGTAACCTACTGGTATGACCTAGAGAGATACAACCTACTGTAACCGACTGGCATGACCTAGAGAGATACAACCTACTGTAGCCTACTGGCATGACCTAGAGAGTTACAACCTGCTGTAACCTACTGGTATGACCTAGAGAGATACAACCTACTGTAACCTACTGGCATGACCTAGAGAGTTACAACCTACTGTAGCCTACTGGCATGATCTAGAGAGTTACAACCTACTGTAGCTTACTGGCATGACCTAGAGAGTTACAACCTACTGTAACCTACTGGTATGACCTAGAGAGATACAACCTACTGTAACCGACTGGCATGACCTAGAGAGATACAACCTACTGTAACCTGCTGGCATGACCTAGAGAGATACAACCTACTGTAACCTACTGGCATGACCTAGAGAGTTACAACCTGCTGTAACCTACTGGTATGACCTAGAGAGATACAACCTACTGTAACCTACTGGCATGACCTAGAGAGTTACAACCTACTGTAGCCTACTGGCATGATCTAGAGAGTTACAACCTACTGTAGCTTACTGGCATGACCTAGAGAGTTACAACCTACTGTAGCCCACTGGCATGACCTAGAGAGATACAACCTACTGTAACCTACTGGCATGACCTAGAGAGATACAACCTACTGTAGCCCACTGGCATGACCTAGAGAGATACAACCTACTGTAACCTACTGGCATGACCTAGAGAGATACAACCTACTGTAACCTACTGGCATGACCTAGAGAGATACAACCTACTGTAGCCTACTGGCATGACCTAGAGAGATACAACCTACTGTAACCTACTGGCATGACCTAGAGAGATACAACCTACTGTAGCCTACTGGCATGACCTAGAGAGTTACAACCTACTGTAGCCTACTGGCATGACCTAGAGAGTTACAACCTACTGTAACCTACTGGTATGACCTAGAGAGATACAACCTACTGTAGCCTACTGGCATGACCTAGAGAGTTACAACCTACTCTAGCCTACTGGCATGACCTAGAGAGATACAACCTACTGTAACCTACTGGCATGACCTAGAGAGTTACAACTTACTGTAACCTACTGGCATGACCTAGAGAGATACAACCTACTGTAGTCTACTATCATGACCTAGAGAGTTACAACCTACTGTAGCCTACTGGCATGACCTAGAGAGATACAACCTACTGTAACCTATTGGCATGACCTAGAGAGTTACAACCTACTGTAACCTACTGGCATGACCTAGAGAGATACAACCTACTGTAACCTACTGGCATGACCTAGAGAGATACAACCTACTGTAACCTACTGGCATGACCTAGAGAGTTACAACCTGCTGTAACCTACTGGTATGACCTAGAGAGATACAACCTACTGTAGCCTACTGGCATGACCTAGAGAGTTACAACCTACTGTAGCCTACTGGCATGACCTAGAGAGTTACAACCTACTGGCATGACCTAGAGAGTTACAACCTACTGTAACCTACTGGCATGACCTAGAGAGATACAACCTACTGTAACCTACTGGCATGACCTAGAGAGTTACAACCTACTGGCATGACCTAGAGAGTTACAAACTACTGTAACCTACTGGCATGACCAAGAGAGATACAACCTACTGTAACCTACGAGAGATACAACCTACTGTAGTCTACTGGCATGACCTAGAGAGATACAAGCTACTGTAACCTACTGGCATGACCTAGAGAGTTACAACCTACTGTAACCTACTGGCATGACCTAGAGAGTTACAACCTACTGTAGCCTACTGGCATGACCTAGAGAGTTACAACCTACTGTAGCCTACTGGCATGACCTAGAGAGATACAACCTACTGTAACCTGCTGGCATGACCTAGAGAGATACAACCTACTGTAACCTACTGGCATGACCTAGAGAGTTACAACCTACTGTAACCTACTGGCATGACCTAGAGAGTTACAACCTACTGTAGCCTACTGGCATGATCTAGAGAGTTACAACCTACTGTAGCTTACTGGCATGACCTAGAGAGTTACAACCTACTGTAACCTACTGGCATGACCTAGAGAGTTACAACCTACTGTAGCCTACTGGCATGATCTAGAGAGTTACAACCTACTGTAGCTTACTGGCATGACCTAGAGAGTTACAACCTACTGTAGCCCACTGGCATGACCTAGAGAGATACAACCTACTGTAACCTACTGGCATGACCTAGAGAGATACAACCTACTGTAGTCCACTGGCATGACCTAGAGAGATACAACCTACTGTAACCTACTGGCATGACCTAGAGAGATACAACCTACTGTAACCTACTGGCATGACCTAGAGAGATACAACCTACTGTAGCCTACTGACATGACCTAGAGAGATACAACCTACTGTAACCTACTGGTATGACCTAGAGAGATACAACCTACTGTAACCGACTGGCATGACCTAGAGAGATACAACCTACTGTAACCGACTGGCATGACCTAGAGAGTTACAACCTACTGTAGCCTACTGGCATGACCTAGAGAGTTTCAACCTACTGTAGCCTACTGGCATGACCTAGAGAGATACAACCTACTGTAACCTACTGGCATGACCTAGAGAGTTACAACCTACTGTAACCTACTGGCATGACCTAGAGAGTTACAACCTACTGTAGCCTACTGGCATGACCTAGAGAGATACAACCTACTGTAACCTACTGGCATGACCTAGAGAGATACAACCTACTGTAGCCTACTGGCATGACCTAGAGAGTTACAACCTACTGTAGCCTACTGGCATGACCTAGAGAGTTACAACCTACTGTAACCTACTGGTATGACCTAGAGAGATACAACCTACTGTAGCCTACTGGCATGACCTAGAGAGTTACAACCTACTCTAGCCTACTGGCATGACCTAGAGAGATACAACCTACTGTAACCTACTGGCATGACCTAGAGAGTTACAACTTACTGTAACCTACTGGCATGACCTAGAGAGATACAACCTACTGTAGTCTACTATCATGACCTAGAGAGTTACAACCTACTGTAGCCTACTGGCATGACCTAGAGAGATACAACCTACTGTAACCTATTGGCATGACCTAGAGAGTTACAACCTACTGTAACCTACTGGCATGACCTAGAGAGATACAACCTACTGTAACCTACTGGCATGACCTAGAGAGATACAACCTACTGTAACCTACTGGCATGACCTAGAGAGTTACAACCTGCTGTAACCTACTGGTATGACCTAGAGAGATACAACCTACTGTAACCTACTGGCATGACCTAGAGAGTTACAACCTACTGTAGCCTACTGGCATGATCTAGAGAGTTACAACCTACTGTAGCTTACTGGCATGACCTAGAGAGTTACAACCTACTGTAGCCCACTGGCATGACCTAGAGAGATACAACCTACTGTAACCTACTGGCATGACCTAGAGAGATACAACCTACTGTAGCCCACTGGCATGACCTAGAGAGATACAACCTACTGTAACCTACTGGCATGACCTAGAGAGATACAACCTACTGTAACCTACTGGCATGACCTAGAGAGATACAACCTACTGTAGCCCACTGGCATGACCTAGAGAGATACAACCTACTGTAACCTACTGGCATGACCTAGAGAGATACAACCTACTGGCATGACCTAGAGAGATACAACCTACTGTAACCTACTGGCATGACCTAGAGAGATACAACCTACTGTAACCTACTGGCATGACCTAGAGAGATACAACCTACTGTAACCTACTGGCATGACCTAGAGAGATACAACCTACTGTAGCCTACTGGCATGACCTAGAGAGTTACAACCTACTGTAACCTACTGGCATGACCTAGAGAGATACAACCTACTGTAACCTACTGGCATGACCTAGAGAGTTACAACCTACTGTAACCTACTGGCATGACCTAGAGAGATACAACTTACTGTAGCCTACCGGCATGACCTAGTGAGTTACAACCTACTGTAACCTACTGGCATGCCCTAGAGAGATACAACCTACTGTAGCCTACTGGCATGACCTAGAGAGTTACAACCTACTGTAACCTACTTGTATGACCAAGAGAGTTACAACCTACTGTAATCTACTGGCATGACCTAGAGAGATACAACCTACTGTAGCCCACTGGCATGACCTAGAGAGATACAACCTACTGTAACCTACTGGCATGACCTAGAGAGATACAACCTACTGTAACCTACTGGCATGACCTAGAGAGATACAACCTACTGTAGCCCACTGGCATGACCTAGAGAGATACAACCTACTGTAACCTACTGGCATGACCTAGAGAGATACAACCTACAGGCATGACCTAGAGAGATACAACCTACTGTAACCTACTGGCATGACCTAGAGAGATACAACCTACTGTAACCTACTGGCATGACCTAGAGAGATACAACCTACTGTAACCTACTGGCATGACCTAGAGAGATACAACCTACTGTAGCCTATTGGCATGACCTAGAGAGTTACAACCTACTGTAACCTACTGGCATGACCTAGAGAGATACAACCTACTGTAACCTACTGGCATGACCTAGAGAGTTACAACCTACTGTAACCTACTGGCATGACCTAGAGAGATACAACTTACTGTAGCCTACCGGCATGACCTAGTGAGTTACAACCTACTGTAACCTACTGGCATGCCCTAGAGAGATACAACCTACTGTAGCCTACTGGCATGACCTAGAGAGTTACAACCTACTGTAACCTACTTGTATGACCAAGAGAGTTACAACCTACTGTAATCTACTGGCATGACCTAGAGAGATACAACCTACTGTAACCTACTGGCATGACCTAGAGAGTTACAACCTACTGTAACCTACTGGCATGACGTAGAGAGATACAACCTACTGTAACCTACTGGCATGACCTAGAGAGTTACAACCTACTGTAACCTACTGGCATGACCTAGAGATTTACAACCTACTGTAACCTACTGGCATGACCTAGAGAGATACAACCTACTGTAACCTACTGGCATGACCTAGAGAGTTACAACCTACTGGCATGACCTAGAGAGTTACAACCTACTGTAACCTACTGGCATGACCTAGAGAGATACAACCTACTGTAACCTACTAGAGAGATACAACCTACTGTAGCCTACTGGCATGACCTAGAGAGATACAACCTACTGTAACCTACTGGCATGACCTAGAGAGTTACAACCTACTGTAACCTACTGGCATGACCTAGAGAGTTACAACCTACTGTAGCCTACTGGCATGACCTAGAGAGATACAACCTACTGTAACCTACTGGCATGACCTAGAGAGATACAACCTACTGTAACCTACTGCATGACCTAGAGAGATACAACCTACTGTAGCCTACTGGCATGACCTAGAGAGTTACAACCTACTGTAACCTACTGGCATGACCTAGAGAGATACAACCTACTGTAACCTACTGGCATGACCTAGAGAGTTACAACCTACTGTAACCTACAGTCATGACCTAGAGAGATACAAACTACTGTAGCCTACTGGCATGACCTAGAGAGTTACAACCTACTGTAACCTACTGGCATGCCCTAGAGAGATACAACCTACTGTAGCCTACTGGCATGACCTAGAGAGTTACAACCTACTGGCATGACCTAGAGAGTTACAACCTACTGTAACCTACTGGCATGACCTAGAGAGATACAACCTACTGTAACCTACTGGCATGACCTAGAGAGTTACAACCTACTGGCATGACCTAGAGAGTTACAACCTACTGTAACCTACTGGCATGACCTAGAGAGATACAACCTACTGTAACCTACTAGAGAGATACAACCTACTGTAGCCTACTGGCATGACCTAGAGAGTTACAACCTACTGTAACCTACTGGCATGACCTAGAGAGATACAACCTACTGTAACCTACTGGCATGACCTAGAGAGTTACAACCTACTGGCATGACCTAGAGAGTTACAAACTACTGTAACCTACTGGCATGACCAAGAGAGATACAACCTACTGTAACCTACGAGAGATACAACCTACTGTAGCCTACTGGCATGACCTAGAGAGATACAAGCTACTGTAACCTACTGGCATGACCTAGAGAGTTACAACCTACTGTAACCTACTGGCATGACCTAGAGAGTTACAACCTACTGTAGCCTACTGGCATGACCTAGAGAGTTACAACCTACTGTAGCCTACTGGCATGACCTAGAGAGATACAACCTACTGTAACCTGCTGGCATGACCTAGAGAGATACAACCTACTGTAACCTACTGGCATGACCTAGAGAGTTACAACCTGCTGTAACCTACTGGTATGACCTAGAGAGATACAACCTACTGTAACCTACTGGCATGACCTAGAGAGTTACAACCTACTGTAGCCTACTGGCATGACCTAGAGAGATACAACCTACTGTAACCTACTGGCATGACCTAGAGAGTTACAACCTACTGTAACCTACTGGCATGACCTAGAGAGTTACAACCTACTGTAGCCTACTGGCATGACCTAGAGAGATACAACCTACTGTAACCTACTGGCATGACCTAGAGAGTTACAACCTACTGTAACCTACTGGCATGACCTAGAGAGATACAACCTACTGTAACCTACTGGCATGACCTAGAGAGTTACAACCTACTGTAACCTACTGGCATGACCTAGAGAGATACAACTTACTGTAGCCTACCGGCATGACCTAGTGAGTTACAACCTACTGTAACCTACTGGCATGCCCTAGAGAGATACAACCTACTGTAGCCTACTGGCATGACCTAGAGAGTTACAACCTACTGTAACCTACTTGTATGACCAAGAGAGTTACAACCTACTGTAATCTACTGGCATGACCTAGAGAGTTACAACCTACTGTAACCTACTGGCATGACCTAGAGAGTTACAACCTACTGTAACCTACTGGCATGACGTAGAGAGATACAACCTACTGTAACCTACTGGCATGACCTAGAGAGATACAACCTACTGTAACCTACTGGCATGACCTAGAGAGTTACAACCTACTGGCATGACCTAGAGATTTACAACCTACTGTAACCTACTGGCATGACCTAGAGAGATACAACCTACTGTAACCTACTGGCATGACCTAGAGAGTTACAACCTACTGGCATGACCTAGAGAGTTACAACCTACTGTAACCTACTGGCATGACCTAGAGAGATACAACCTACTGTAACCTACTAGAGAGATACAACCTACTGTAGCCTACTGGCATGACCTAGAGAGATACAACCTACTGTAACCTGCTGGCATGACCTAGAGAGTTACAACCTACTGTAACCTACTGGTATGACCTAGAGAGATACAACCTACTGTAACCGACTGGCATGACCTAGAGAGATACAACCTACTGTAACCTACTGGCATGACCTAGAGAGTTACAACCTACTGTAACCTACTGGCATGACCTAGAGAGTTAAAACCTACTGTAGCCTACTGGCATGACCTAGAGAGATACAACCTACTGTAACCTACTGGCATGACCTAGAGAGATACAACCTACTGTAACCTACTGGCATGATCTAGAGAGTTACAACCTACTGTAGCTTACTGGCATGACCTAGAGAGTTACAACCTACTGTAGCCCACTGGCATGACCTAGAGAGATACAACCTACTGTAACCTACTGGCATGACCTAGATAGATACAACCTACTGTAACCTACTGGCATGACCTAGAGAGATACAACCTACTGTATCCTACTGACATGACCTAGAGAGATGTAACCTACTGGTATGACCTAGAGAGATACAACCTACTGTAACCGACTGGCATGACCTAGAGAGATACAACCAACTGTAACCTACTGGCATGACCTAGAGAGTTACAACCTACTGTAGCCTACTGGCATGACCTAGAGAGTTACAACCTACTGTAGCCTACTGGCATGACCTAGAGAGATACAACCTACTGTAACCTACTGGCATGACCTAGAGAGTTACAACCTACTGTAACCTACTGGCATGACCTAGAGAGTTACAACCTACTGTAGCCTACTGGCATGACCTAGAGAGATACAACCTACTGTAACCTACTGGCATGACCTAGAGAGATACAACCTACTGTAACCTACTGCATGACCTAGAGAGATACAACCTACTGTAGCCTACTGGCATGACCTAGAGAGTTACAACCTACTGTAACCTACTGGCATGACCTAGAGAGATACAACCTACTGTAACCTACTGGCATGACCTAGAGAGTTACAACCTACTGTAACCTACAGTCATGACCTAGAGAGATACAAACTACTGTAGCCTACTGGCATGACCTAGAGAGTTACAACCTACTGTAACCTACTGGCATGCCCTAGAGAGATACAACCTACTGTAGCCTACTGGCATGACCTAGAGAGTTACAACCTACTGGCATGACCTAGAGAGTTACAACCTACTGTAACCTACTGGCATGACCTAGAGAGATACAACCTACTGTAACCTACTGGCATGACCTAGAGAGTTACAACCTACTGTAACCTACTGGCATGACCTAGAGAGATACAACCTACTGTAACCTACTAGAGAGATACAACCTACTGTAGCCTACTGGCATGACCTAGAGAGTTACAACCTACTGTAACCTACTGGCATGACCTAGAGAGATACAACCTACTGTAACCTACTGGCATGACCTAGAGAGTTACAACCTACTGGCATGACCTAGAGAGTTACAAACTACTGTAACCTACTGGCATGACCAAGAGAGATACAACCTACTGTAACCTACGAGAGATACAACCTACTGTAGCCTACTGGCATGACCTAGAGAGATACAAGCTACTGTAACCTACTGGCATGACCTAGAGAGTTACAACCTACTGTAACCTACTGGCATGACCTAGAGAGTTACAACCTACTGTAGCCTACTGGCATGACCTAGAGAGTTACAACCTACTGTAGCCTACTGGCATGACCTAGAGAGATACAACCTACTGTAACCTGCTGGCATGACCTAGAGAGATACAACCTACTGTAACCTACTGGCATGACCTAGAGAGTTACAACCTGCTGTAACCTACTGGTATGACCTAGAGAGATACAACCTACTGTAACCTACTGGCATGACCTAGAGAGTTACAACCTACTGTAGCCTACTGGCATGACCT
This sequence comes from Salmo trutta, assembly GCF_901001165.1. Classification (NCBI taxonomy): domain Eukaryota; kingdom Metazoa; phylum Chordata; class Actinopteri; order Salmoniformes; family Salmonidae; genus Salmo; species Salmo trutta. The sequence continues at coordinate 13,461,966 of NW_021822911.1, read as the reverse complement.
AGAGAGATACAACCTACTGTAACCTACTGGCATGACCTAGAGAGTTACAACCTACTGTAACCTAATGGCATGACCTAGAGAGATACAACTTACTGTAGCCTACCGGCATGACCTAGAGAGTTACAACCTACTGTAACCTACTGGCATGCCCTAGAGAGATACAACCTACTGTAGCCTACTGGCATGACCTAGAGAGTTACAACCTACTGTAAACTACTTGTATGACCAAGAGAGTTACAACCTACTGTAATCTACTGGCATGACCTAGAGAGATACAACTTACTGTAGCCTACCGGCATGACCTAGAGAGTTACAACCTACTGTAACCTACTGGCATGCCCTAGAGAGATACAACCTACTGTAGCCTACTGGCATGACCTAGAGAGTTACAACCTACTGTAACCTACTTGTATGACCAAGAGAGTTACAACCTACTGTAATCTACTGGCATGACCTAGAGAGATACAACCTACTGTAACCTACTGGCATGACCTAGAGAGTTACAACCTACTGTAACCTACTGGCATGACCTAGAGAGTTACAACCTACTGTAACCTACTGGCATGACGTAGAGAGATACAACCTACTGTAACCTACTGGCATGACCTAGAGAGATACAACCTACTGTAACCTACTGGCATGACCTAGAGAGTTACAACCTACTGGCATGACCTAGAGAGTTACAACCTACTGTAACCTACTGGCATGACCTAGAGAGATACAACCTACTGTAACCTACTGGCATGACCTAGAGAGTTACAACCTACTGGCATGACCTAGAGAGTTACAACCTACTGTAACCTACTGGCATGACCTAGAGAGATACAACCTACTGTAACCTACTAGAGAGATACAACCTACTGTAGCCTACTGGCATGACCTAGAGAGATACAACCTACTGTAACCTGCTGGCATGACCTAGAGAGTTACAACCTACTGTAACCTACTGGTATGACCTAGAGAGATACAACCTACTGTAACCGACTGGCATGACCTAGAGAGATACAACCTACTGTAACCTACTGGCATGACCTAGAGAGTTACAACCTACTGTAACCTACTGGCATGACCTAGAGAGTTAAAACCTACTGTAGCCTACTGGCATGACCTAGAGAGATACAACCTACTGTAACCTACTGGCATGACCTAGAGAGATACAACCTACTGTAACCTACTGGCATGATCTAGAGAGTTACTACCTACTGTAGCTTACTGGCATGACCTAGAGAGTTACAACCTACTGTAGCCCACTGGCATGACCTAGAGAGATACAACCTACTGTAACCTACTGGCATGACCTAGATAGATACAACCTACTGTAACCTACTGGCATGACCTAGAGAGATACAACCTACTGTAGCCTACTGACATGACCTAGAGAGATACAACCTACTGTAACCTACTGGTATGACTTAGAGAGATACAACCTACTGTAACTACTGCATGATGACCTAGAGAGATACATACCAACTGTACCTACTGGCATGACCTAGAGAGTTACAACCTACTGTAGCCTACTGGCCATGACCTGAGAGGTTACAACCTACTGTAGCCTACTGGCATGACCTAGAGAGATACAACCTACTGTACCTACTGGCATGACCTAGAGAGTTACAACCTACTGTAACCTACTGGCATGACCTAGAGAGTTACAACCTACTGTAGCCACTGGCATGACCTAGAGAGATACAACTACTGTAACCTACTGGCATGACCTAGAGAGATACAACTACTGTAACCTACTGCTGACTAGAGAGATACAACCTACTGTAGCCTACTGGCATGACCTAAGAGTTACAACCTACTGTAACCTACTGGCATGACCTAGAGAGATACAACCTACTGTAACCTACTGGCATGACCTAGAGAGTTACAACCTACTGTAACCTACAGTCATGACCTAGAGAGATACAAACTACTGTAACCTACTGGCATGACCTAGAGAGATACAACCTACTGTAACCTACTAGAGAGATACAACCTACTGTAGCCTACTGGCATGACCTAGAGAGTTACAACCTACTGTAACCTACTGGCATGACTAGAGAGTTACAACTACTGTAG